>NC_045770.1:30856637-31065309 GCF_008692025.1 Phocoena sinus
ACTATTTGCCACCTATTAGATTTCAGGAATTAATGAGAATTGCTGTGTGGATCCCCTAGGGAAGCTAGAAGAGAGGAAGCAGACACAATTATGATTGAGGTGACATATTCTACTAAGATTGATATGCTAAGAGCAGGGAAACAGATTGTAAAATATAATAGCAACTGTAGTGTTCCTCCATCTGAGGAGTTAAATTCACACCCTTCACACCTAATTATGAGGATTCTGATGCAGCCCCATCAGTGGACTGCTAATGGTACCTTTGGGCCTGTGAGTAAGTGGGTCTTTTTTTTTTTTTTACAGGAGTCAGTTAATGCAGCTGTACATTCCTCAGCCTGTGGACCCACAGCTCAGTACATGGGCCATCACTGGGATGTTGGAAAGGCTTCACAACTTCCGAGGTAAGAGGCAGCTCTCTGGGGGAAGGCAGTAATATTTCCTTCACGACTAGATACATGCTGCTGATCTCTCTTCATTGCTCTGTCTGTTCTTTGCAGAGAACAGGGAAGCAGGCACTGCTTTATAACTAACTTTATAATTTATTGTTAATTATCAGTCAGAAAGCTAACTGAAGCCTGTCAAAAACAATCAATCGAATATGACAGTTTCTTATATAGTTACTTGTGGTGAGTTAAAATTTAAAAAAAAGAACACTCTGCCCTATGAAACTGCATATCCATTCAGTGTATTTCATCTTGTAGTTAACTGTGGTTATATGCGGATATTCAGATTCTTAGAATCACCTTAATGTTGTTATTTAAATGTTTATCTGAATATTGAATGTAATAATTACATTTGAAAAATCACAAGACTTTTAAAAAGCTTAAAAGTATTTTTATATACAACAAGTACAACCATAAAACAAATTGAACCCATGATTTGTTGCATAGAGGGCCCCTTAAGACAAATGCAACTGAAGGGTGAGCCTGGCAGACAAAGGAGAAGCAGGCCTGAGATGGGATGAGTTGGATTCTGATTCAGTGGTGGCTCCATTAGAAATCCTAAAAGAGAAATCACTTCTAAAAAAAGGCACAGATGGGTTTTTGGTTTATTTTATTTTTGCTTGCTTAAATGTTAAGCAATGTGATCACTATTTAGGACTAAAAAGAAAAACAATATCATATTTAAAGTATAATGTATAGTATATTTATTACTATTTTATTTTGTGAGAGTGGATTAATGAGAGGACTTAAGTGAATTAAGGGCCATTTTGCTATTTTCTTTTTTTGTTTTGTTGTTTTTTTTGCTATTTTCTTGACATCTATGAATGAACTCCCCAGTTTTTGAGGAGTTAGTTAGTAAAAATAAGCCAGAGCCTGATATCCCACATCTTTATGTATTCTCAAAATTTTCCTTCATCTAGTTGTACGATTAGAGATTTTCTGGCTCTTTAGATAGACAAGAAGCCCTTCCTGTTCTTTCTCTGGATTTCCAGTGACACACTCTGTCTAGTCACCTTTGGTAAAGGGGTGTTCTGGAGCTAGCTCGTACTGACACACTCATGGGAGCGAATTGTTACAAGTTGCAGAATTTTAGGAGCAATTACTAAATGGCTGGCACCTTGAAAATGGTCATGGTGGGCTGGAATATTCCCAGCAAATAAGACAAACCAGCTTTGCTTTGTTCCAGAGATTTGGTTGCTAGACCTCTGCCACAATACCGCCACACTTGTTCGTCTCTCAGAACTTTAAAACTCTGTTCTTTGACTTTGCTGTTTTCTTTTTACTGAAGTGTATGTTACGTTGGATCATAAAATAAGAAATTGTCATGTGGCTTTGACTGAAGACCTGAGACGTTTGCAGTGCAGTCCTGACCATCAAGATGTGCCCCGTAATCCAGCAAGTTCAGAGAATACTCCTTCATGGGGTGCTCAGACCTTCACCACTGGCAAACATTACTGGGAGGTGAATGTGGGAAACTCTCGTAACTGGATTATAGGACTTTGCAAGGAATCCTGGACAAGTAGGAATGATATGCTACTTAACTCTGAGGATATTTTTTCTACTTCTGTGTGTCAGCATGGAGGACCATTTCAGTCTCTTTTCTACATTCCCACTCTTACCCCACTATATCCAAAGACCCCAGGGCTGGATCGGGGTGTTTCTAGATTATGAATGTGGTATAATAAGCTTTATTAATGTTGCCAGAAGTTCCCTCATTTGTAATTTCCTCTCACGCTCTTTCTCTTTCCCTCTCAGACCTTTCATTTGGTGTGGACCCAAATGATCAGGAACAGCTCACAGACCTGACCAAGGTCTCGGCAGTTCTAATAGCTGAGGGTCTTCTATCCAGGTGACTTCTAGAATGGGGAAAATCAATTATACTTCACTGTGTTTAACTTCATTTTACCTTCAGGAGATATCATGGCTGCGTTATTTTCTAAAGTGGTGATAATGTTAACGATGTACCTTTGTCTTTTCTGTTTTATTTAAATAAAAGTAATCTCTTTTATTTTACTGGGTAGGATACATGTACTTTTCATTTGCCATCTGAAGTTGCTAGAGATTAAAGAATACATGGGTGTGGAAACTCAGCCAAATGCATGAACGAAAGCACAGAGGCTTCTCCTTCCAGAGAGTCCTTGTCAAGACGCAAGGGCAGCATAGAATTCTCTTCTCCCTGCACTCATCTGGCTAAATCCTATTCCTCTTGTAATCCTCAGTTTACCAAACTAGATTAGGTCCATTATAATATGACCTCAAGAACAGCTTATTCTTTCTCTTTGTAAAACTCACAATAGATTTTGGGTCTTCTTTTCTAGTTTGCAGACTGCAAGAAGCGAAGGCCAGCGTCAGTCCTCTTCCCAGCCACATTCCAGGGATGAAACACCAGGTTAAGGATATGAGAGACATCAAAAATATATTGGAACAAATGAATGAATGTGTAGGAAAATTATTAAGAGCAAAGGCTATATAACGAAAAAAAGTTACTATAATGTAGACACAATTAGCAGCTCAAGAAGTGATGAGAAATATTAAAGATGTGAATTAAGTTATTGTTCAGGTACATGGCTCAGAAATTCATTTTAACTGGCAAAATATAGACTGTGTATGATCTGATTCCTCAATGTTGCTATTAGTAGCTCTCAATGATGAACAGAGATTTTTAGGAACATACACATATTTTATCAGAGTGGTAGTAGTATAGATAATAAGACCTAGATACTTGGATACTGCAGTACTTTTAAGGAAGATATGTAGAGTGAAAATACCTTGAATATACATTTTCAAGGATGGACAATAAACTTTATTTCTTACATGCACAAAACATCCAAGCTGTTAACAGTCAAATTTCATTTCAGAGAGTGTCACTGACTTAGATCTTACAACTCTGTAAAGTGATCAGACATTGAAATCAGTCTCTTTGGGGTTGTGTTGTCCAACATAATGACTCTAGTTAACACTGATGTATGATAGATAGGAAAGCTGTTAAAAGAGTAGATTCTAGCAGAGCTTATCATAAGGAAAAACAATTTTTTCTTTTTCTTCTATTTTAGAAGAATCAATCTTTCTCTCCCCACTCCCCTTTCTCCTTCCATCTCTCCATCTTTTTTTTTTTTACATCTTTATTGGAGTATATCTCTCCAACTTTTGCTCTCTCTCTTTAAAGAGAAGTTGCTTAGGGAAGAATTTGGGGATTATGTGTATTTCTATGAAGTTGTAGTGGAAAAGAAATTATAACTAGATTTCCAGATATTTGCTTAGGGATTTAAAGCAATCTAATAATGCCCTCATCTTTGGAAGGAGTCCAAGAATTGTTGCATACTGAAAAGTTTTGTATTGACTCTGGCACTGGCCAAAATGGAAGAAATTCTCCATAGTCTGTCTCACCTACAGATTTGAACTGACCATAAAAGTTAACCATGTGAGGAATGTGAAAAATTAAAACTAGAAAGTGAAATGAGGAGAGAAGTTAAGACTTGAATAATTACCACAGTGGAGGTGAGCTGGTGGAATTACTTTTCCTCTTCTCCTTCCTGGCATTGACTGAACTGAAGGAAGACTCAGCTCTCTGATCTGCACAGCATGCGCATGCAGCAAAAGCTCAAACATAAACCCTGGTTTCTAGTCAGAGGACCAGGAAAAGAGGGTCCTGCAAACAGGAAAGTGTGAGAGGAAATCACTTTTTTGTTTTCATCCTCTCTTTTTCTCTTCCAGTGCTGCCCCAAGATCAGCCACTGTCAAAAAGGTACAGTGAGTGGCAACAGTAAAATGGCAGATGGGGAAGCTTTGTCCCAAGAGAGCACTTTTTTCCTTTTTCCAGAGGAACTGCAGAAAGAGACCCCTATTGTCCAAAGTGGGGTGTGTGCGTGAAATCTTCTTAAGTGTTTTCTATTGTTGCTTTGACTTGAGGACCACCACAGTCCTGTAGGGGCCAGAAGGTGGTGTTAACTCTGGAAGAATCTCCGGTTTTCAAGGCTTGCTTATAAACGGTGTAAGGAGAAAGCAGAGAAGTCTTTAATCTGGGCTGGATTTTCCCCACCACTGGGACAATACCAAACCCCCTGCCCCCTGAGTGTTCTAAAAGCTATGCCCTGTACAGTGAGGATTTTTCACTCTGGATAGTGGGAACTATTCCCAGCCCTGTGTGACCTGAGGTATTGTTCCATCTACCCCTTTGGGGTGGTTCTTTCCTTGATCTTGGATATTTTCCTCACAAGCATTCACTGATCTGTACTCAGATGTAGGCTCCTGCTGTGGGAGCTCTCTGGAGCTCTCTTCTGTGCAACTCTACCCTCAACTAGTACTCAATCCTGGGAACTCCAGCCACCTTGGTTTTACTGAACTTCCAACCCTGTCTCTTCAACTCGGGGAGACCACTGGGCTCTGTCTGGGTTCCCCCTCCCTGTGACAAGTCTAGAAATCTCCAGGCAGTAAAATGGGACTGTCATAAGGCTCCCTTCCTTTGGTCCCTCTCTCTAAGTTTACTCTCCTGTGATGCTTATTGTCAAATGTCTGAAAACTGTTGCCTTTATATGTCACATTTCTGGGTTGTGCTTTCTTAAGATGGAAGAGCAAATCCCATCCCTGCTGCTTCATTTTTGCTCACAAGAGAAGTCTGAGAGTAATTTATTAAATTACAGATTCAATTCTGTTAATGGATATCCAGCTATTCATTTTACTTACTTTTATCTTTAGTGGGCTTTAGTAGTGTGTATCTTCCAATGAATTTACCCATTTCATCTAGACTGTCAAGTTTATCAACATTGGCCTTTGCTAGATATTTGTTTTGCTGAATAAATGACGTATGCCAGGTTTTGATGATGTTGTGGTGGGGGCTTCCATTTGAGTTTCTGGAAACTAGATTCTAAGCCCTGGTTGCACTGTAAGGTGTGGGTCCCAGCAAGAGGTGATGTGGGATGAGTGTTCCCCCTCTATTCCATCCCCATGGCAGGAAGTACCCACTGGAAAGAGAAGCTCTTCTGGGTGGTTACTAAGCACTGATCTGACTAGGAAGAGGAGGAATCCCATGACCTTTGAGGCAAATGAGTCAGTGCTGGGTCAAGAAGGAAGAGGGGTGAGAATTCCAGGATCATGGTCACTACGGTCCATCAGGACCCTGCCTTGCTAGGTGACTCCCAGGTTTAGATATTCCCATTCAGGGGCTAAGGACCCGTGGCACTGGATCACCCAACCCTCGTGGGTCCAGTGTTTTAGAAGCCTGCAGTCAGGATTGCTTCAGTATTGCTAAGCACCACCCAGTGCTTTGGATAAGAGCTTTCCTTTGTTTTTGTTTTTTTGGGGGGCAGGGCTGCTAGGCATGTGGGATCGTAGTTCCCTGACCAGGAATTGAACCCACACCCCCTATGGTGAAAGCCTGGATTCTTAACCACTGGACCACTGGGAACGTCCAAGAGCTTTCCTAATTCCTTTGAGCACTTCTTAACCCTGGTAACACCTAAGCACTGCCCTATGCAGGAAGGAACTTCAAAGTCTCCCAACATCATGTACTGAACAACCTATCATTTCCTCACTGTGTGTTCTTGGTCTTGTCAAAGATTAGTTGACTGTATATGCACAGGTTAATTTCCTGGCTCTCAATCCTGTTCTATTGGTCTATGTATTTTTTTATGCCAGTACCATATCACTTTGATTACTGTAGCTTTGGAATATAGTTTGAAATCAGGACATATGACGTTCTTTAATGAGACTATACTTAGATTTACTTAGCTGTTTCACCAGTAATGGAATAGAGATTCTCCAGAGTTTCTTTTTTATTATTATTTTGGTGATTGTATATTATGTTGTTATGACCAATTTGTACCTGCCACATATAGCACTTGTTCTTGTCTAGATTATTCAATCAGGATTCTAAATATGTTCAACTTGAATTTCACTAGAGATTGATTTCCAAGAGAATTGTACCAATTTTTACTCCCATAACATGAGATATTTTGGGTTCCTTTTGTCATCACCAGAGCTTAATATTTTTTTTAAATTATTATTTTAATGTTATTAAAATAACATAATATTAATAATATGTTATTTTAAAAATATCTGAAGGTAGTGATTGTGATTTTAATTTTTATTTCTCTGATTTCCTATGAGTTTGAGCATCTTTTTATGTATATCTGCCTTTCTTTCCTGTGAACTTATTCTTTGTCCTTCTGTGATTGGGGTAGTGGGCTTATATTGGTCTTATAGATTTTCAGGTCTCTTGATATATTCTGGTCACTTATCCTTTGCTAGTTTTATGGATCACAGTGTTTTTCCCAGCATTTCTCTTCCATTAAGATGACTTTTGATAACAGAAATGCTTAATGTTTGTAGTTAATTGATCATTTTTCTTATTCAATTTGTGGGTTTTGTTTCTTTATTAGGAAATCACTGTGTAACAAAGGGTCAAAAAGGTTTTCTTTTAATATTCACTCCTTTTAAAATGATGAATTTGTCTTTCCCATTGAACTCAATCCACATGAAATTGATTTTCGTGGATGGCATTAGGTAAATACCACAGCAGATTTATTGAGAAGTCTATTTTACACTCACATGCAATGCGTGCCTGTTCAGGCATAAATCAGACATTCATACATCAGGTGAGTTTGAGGCTTTCTCTTTGGTTCCTGTGGTCATTTTCTCCATCTTGTGCCAATGGGCCATGGATTAATTGTTACAGCGTCCTGAGATCATAACATCTGCTACTAACATCTCAGAATATGTACTTGATATTTTGACCCAGGAAAGGACACTGCTCTAATATTGCTGATATCCATGTCTAGTGTAAAATTCATATGTATACAGTAAGCACTTAGAATCCTCTCATTTTAGGGCTGTTTTCCCAGAAATTTAAATAATCCAATAATGCATATATGATTACAAAGTCTTTTCTGACTAATCTTCTAGAAAGTAAGTTGAACTCACTAATGTTTTACCTACTTACATCTAGAGTATTTTTTGGCTATTGTTCGTTTCCTGTATTTTCTAAACTAAAGAAAAGTAGGTTTTCTTCTTTTTATAGTAAGCAAATGACTCAAAAAATATAACTGTGTATATCTTCCATGAAAATAATCTATTTTCCAAAATGTTTCACTAATTTTCTGAATCCCCAACATTCTATTTAAAATCTTAAGCTCTCTCATTAAGCTTTTTTCATTAAGAAGTACATAAACAACCCTTTTGGACCACTTAGTGTATAATATTGTGTAGGGAAGACTAGCTCCTTTGGCTGATTGGAGTTGCTCTGGGACTAGCAGGAGGGATGTGGGAAGCCTGGGCTCTGCTTGTGAGGAGTATGTGTGCGCCTGCTGGCTCCCTTGGCAGGGCAGAAATGGCAGATTGAAAACTGCCCCAGCACGTGCCCAGCCTGAGCCTAGCGAACACTCCAGCCCCATGAAGCATACTTCATATCACAGCTCTGCACTGGACCAAGGGCTGCCAGGGCCCGGGGAAGAGCTGGCTGTAGAATGCAGAGGCTTCTTGGACTGGGGAGGCATCTGAGCGGGGTGGGAGAGGCATTGCTGTAGCTTACCCAGCAGCACATCAGGAGAAGTCCTGATCTCTGACAGAGGCCAGACTGCCATAGCCCACTGCTCCGATACATGCGGAAAGCTCACGTGAGCCCGATGGCTCCACAGCAGGGCAGGGGGTGGCAGAGGCTGGGGAGAGTGATCGACTGTCAGGGACAAGAAGACTCAGACCAGAGGGTGTCTCTGAGCAGAGCCAGGTCAGCCTGGTGCTTGCACAGGTGGCGCATCAGGCTAAT
This sequence comes from Phocoena sinus, assembly GCF_008692025.1. Classification (NCBI taxonomy): domain Eukaryota; kingdom Metazoa; phylum Chordata; class Mammalia; order Artiodactyla; family Phocoenidae; genus Phocoena; species Phocoena sinus. Next base: position 30,864,840 of record NC_045770.1, read on the forward strand.
GAATTATAATCTCAGAGAACTGAGCGACAAAAATTTGGTTTTCCTACGGCTCTTTTCTTTCCTGGCTTTACTCCGGGACCAAAGAAAGTCCCCAGTCTCTGAACTACACAGCAGGAGCTCACAGAAAAACTCCAAGAGACCCTCTCTTTCCCGTCAGAGGATCAGCAAAGAGGCCCCTGAAAACAGAAAAGTGTGGAGGTGGGGAGTCTCATTTTTTTCTTGTTTTCTCTCCCACCCCTGACCCAAGACCAGGCTCAGTCATGAAGCTGCGCTGTGTAGCAACAGCAAAATGGCAGAGTGGTGCCAGTGGCATGGGCACCAGTGGCCCTGGGAGAGCCCTTCCTTCAGGCCAGAGTAATTGGGAGAAGGGGTGTCTGTTACTTGAAGAGTGCGGGTGGAACCACCTTTAATTTCTCTGTTGTCTTTGCCTCTTTGTGCCACAGAAGGCATGGTTGCACAGGAGTGTAGAAGTGGGGTTAACTCTGGAACAAATCTTGACCTTCAAAGCGTGCTTTTAAACTCTGTTAGTCGGGAGAGAGAAGTCTTTAATCTGGGCTTGATTTCCTCACCAGAGGGGCAATCCCCTTCCGCGTCCTCTCCCCTATATCCCATGTAGTTCAAGGATTTCCCATTGTGAATGAGGAAACAACAATTATTCCCAGCCCTGTGTGAGATGCAGGATTGTTGTACTGGTTCTCTTTGGGTCCTCTTTTCTTGACCTGGAATATTTCCTCACAGACATTAATTGACCAGCATTCAGCTGCAGACTCCACCTTTGGGGCCCCCTAGAGATGTCTGTCTCTGTCTGTCTCTGTCTCTCTGTGCAGCTTTACCCTCAAGCAGGCTTCAGTCCTGGGAACTCCAACCATCTTGACCTCCCTGAACTCACATCTACACTCAGGGTGCCCCCACCCTGTGTTGTGACCTAGAAATCTTCAGGCAGTAAGGTGGGTCTATCACTGGGTTTCCCTCATTTGTTTCCTCTTTCTCAGGGTTCAGTGTCCTGTGCTGCCTATATAACATGTTGAAATCATCTCACCATATCACATATATTCAGAATTTTAAGTACAAAATAACATTCCTCCAAATTATTCCAATAAAATGTTATTCCAAAAATAACATTCCTACAAATCTGATTGTATGTCTTTTCTGAATAATTTTCAAGAAATAAATTAAATTCATTAGTTTTATACCTAACTACATATGGAATTTTTTTTAATATTGTCTGCTTCCTGTATTTCCCCAGACCAAAAAAAAAAAAGTGTAGTTTAAGTAGTCAGCAATTCAAGAAATATGACTATGTGTGTTGTTCACAAAAATAATCTGTTATTCAAATTTATTTTTGGAATCCTCAACATTCTCTTTAAGAACTTAATCTTTGGGCTTCCCTGGTGGCGCAGTGGTTGGAAATCTGCCTGCCAATGCAGGGGACACGTGTTCGAGCCCTGGTCTAGTAGGATCCCACATGCCCTGGAGCAACTAAGCCCGTGCGCCACAACTCCTGAGCCTGCGCTCTAGAGCCCACGAGCCACATTTACTGAGCCCATGTGCCACAACTACTGAAGCCCGTGCGCCTAGAGCCCGTGCTCTGCAACAAGAGAAGCCACTGCAATGAGAAGCCTGTGTACCACAAGGAAGAGTAGCCCCCGCTCGTCGCAACTAGAGAAAGCCCCCCGCCCAGCAACGAAGACCCAACGCAGCCAAAAATAAATAAAAGAAATTTAAAAAAACGTAATCGTCATCTTTATGCTTTTTTCATTATAGTTAATCAATGGTAATGAATCAATTTGTGTCTAGTGATACTTTAGATCTGAGAAGTAAGAAATTTCCTAAGTCTTTGTTTCTTTGTAAATCAGCCTAATTCAGTGTTTCTCAAACGTTAGAAGTCATCAGAATTACCTGGAATGACTTATAAACTACAGATTTCAGGTCCCACTCACATGACTTTTGATTCAGGAGGTCTTGGGTGTAAGCCAGGAATGTGAATTTCTAACAAGGTTCAGGTGATGATGATACTGTTTGAATTGGAACCAAACTCTGAGAACCACTGGCCGAAGTAATTGTTTTATTCCATATTCTCTTCAACATTTCCTATTCTTCTGATTCATTTTATGTCTTTTTCAGTGGCTTATAACATTTCTTTTAATGACTATTCTCACTTATTAATCAGAAATTTTTGGTATCATAAGTGTTTCAAAACTACGTTCCTTTCAGAAATGTAATTTAGAAGGAAACTGTATATTATGTAAACTGTAAGAAAGATTATTGAGTAGCACACCGTAATCAAAACCCTACTGCCAATAAGACAATCATCTCATCTCATTTATTAATTTATTCACTCATCAAATATTTTAGTGCCCAGACACTGGGCATTATCTGTCTTTATCTGCAGATAAAGACATTATCTGCTGGGAATATGGCACTGAACACTTCCTTTATCTCTTGCAATTTAAACTATTATGTAAGAAAAGACCAGCGTTTATATAAAGAAAGACCTATTCTGGTCCTGAGGGTCAGTGGCGATTTGCCTGTAAAATAGATTTTCTCTCTGAGGGTGAATTAGTGAGTAGGCTATACTAGAACAAGAGTAGGGAGGTTTCCAAGTGATATGGGGATTGTACGTAACCAAGTCTGTCCACGATGTGCAACCCTGTGTTTCTTGCCAGACTGCCATCCAGCCCTGCTCATCAGTTAAACGCCACCTCCGTCCCTCCCACGCTTACCTTGAACTCATTCACTGCGTAAAGCCCCATCCCGTTACAGGCAGGACATTCAAGTTGTAAAACCAACGAAGAGAGTCCTGCAAGTGAGGTGCTCAGAATCTGGAGAAGGAAGCAGACAGCAGCAGTGGTGACAAAGCACTTCAGTCTGCAGGAACGCCTGGGCCGGGGTGGGGTAGGAAGGCCTCATAAGAAAGGTGAGGCTTGAGCCTGGGTGAAGAAGGGTCACTTCACTGAGAACAGGAAGGAAATGTGAGACAAAACTCAGCCTGGTCCCCAAGACATGAACTGTATGAAGCGGGACCTTTAATTGCTCTTCAATCAATCAATCGTGGCTTCAAAAATAAGTACAGGTAAAATCTCTGAAGAATTGAGGACTGGGGCTTCCCTGGTGGTGCAGTGGTTGAGAATCCTCCTGCCAATGCAAGGGGACATGGGTTTGAGCCCTGGTCCGGGAAGATCCCACATGCTGCGGAGCAACTAAGCCCGTGCACCACAACTACTAAGCCTGCATTCTAGAGCCCGCAAGCCACAACTACTGAAGCCGGTGCACCTAGAGCCCGTGCTCCGCAACAAGAGAAGCCACGACAATGAGAAGCCCACGCACCACAATGAAGAGTAGCTCCCGCTCCCTGCAACTAGAGAAAGCCCACACCCAGCAACGAAGACCCAACGCAGCCAAAAATAAATAAATTTATATAAAAGAAAAAAAAAGAATTGAGGACTGAATGAAGTGTCTGAGAGTGTGTCTTTGGTAATAAAGCTGAGAGTTAAAAAAAAAGAGCATTAAGTTGGAATCATACATACCACACATATATTTTTGTAACTACATCCAGCTCACAAAACAGGTGAGCAACCACAGCATATATTCTAGATAATCGGCCATGAGAGATGACTTTACTTTTAAAAAGATGGAGCCAACAAAATTTATCTCATGGTATCTTCATATTAAATAGCAATAAAAGGAGGTTAAAGTAGAAAAAGTTTAAATGACAATAAAGTATTATTGATTTACTTAGACTGGGAAGGTCTTCTCCGATAGGGAGTTGCTGGGTATAGTCAGGTTCCTGATTTATCCCTCATTATATGTGGCCAGTGTTTAACAAAGGGCTGACAGGAAAAGTGAAGGATCAAGCTGGGCACCTCCATATGAAGGAAATTTTAACAGTATTAAAAAACCTCACCTTTCCACTGTGATTATCAAGGAACACACAAACCCAACCCAGTATATAGGTTTCTCTATATACTGCCAACACTGGGGAAGTGGTCAAGAGACAGTCATGATTATCTTCCCCCTCACATAAAAGAAGAAATATGTCCTCAGATTCAGTGTACCATTCTTTCTTACCTACGAACCCTTACAGAAGCCTAGAGTCCCAAGAGTCACCCACATCCGGCTCCCAGTAATCGTTGCCAGAGGTCAAGTAATCCCCACCACATCAGTGATGCTTTTTTTTTTTTTTTACTTTTGAGTAAATTTCAAACTTTTAGAAGATTATTTTTGAAAAGCCAGGTAAATATGGAAAACATTCACATTTCCAACTACCTTCTCTTTAAAACAATAATAAATAAACATGAGTTTGCATTAGTAATAACCAAATGAGCATCAAAGTTAGTAGGGTAGACACTTACGAACATTCAAAATGTTTGGTAGGTTTCTCTAAGGTGACTTGATCTATGAAGGTGTGGTGGGAGGAAATGTGCTGCTTTCAGACCCTCAGTGAAGCTTTCACGTTGCCGTTCAGTAGTAACTGGCCCACTTCTGACTCAGCCCAAGTTCTGTGCTGGTCGGTTTTCACTCTGTTCTCCACAACCAGCACGGAAACAGGAAAGTTTAACAGTTCATTTATTTGGCACAATCCACACGTTGTCACAGTGGAGGTTTTGTCTCTTCAAGTCTTGTTTGGTGACCCCCCCACACACACACATTCGAGTCATTACTATTCTAATCAACCAACCAAAGACACCACTTCCCCGCTCTCTAATTTCCACTAAAGGCCTTTGACATTTCTGACCCACATTGCTAGGTTCTAACGTTCTCAGCATGTGTGATTTCACTAGGAACTTCAAACACTGAAAGGCATTGAAACATTTCACTGAAATTTGCTGTGACTGGGAACGTGCATTTTCTTTTATTTATTTATTTTATTCTTTATTTTTGGCTCCGTTGGGTCTTTGTTGCTGGGCGCCGGCTTTCTCTAGTTGTGGCGAGCGGGGGCTACTTTTTGTTGTGGTGCACGGACTTCTCACTGTGGTGGCTTCTCGTTGCGGAGCACAGGCTCTAGGTGCGCAGGCTTCAGTAGTTGTGGCATGTGGGCTCAGTAGTTGTGGCTTGCGGGCTCTAGAGCGCAGGCTCAGTAGTTGTGGTGCACGGGCTTAGTTGCTCCGTGGCATCTTCCCGGACCAGGGATGGAACCCATGTCCCCTTAACTGGCAGGCGGATTCCCAACCACTGCACCACCAGGGAAGCCCTGGAACGTGCATTTTCAGACGCAGAAGACTGATTGACAACTGTAAAACAAACAGACGCAGAAGGCACATGAGAGGCAGTGCAACACGACCAAAGCAGGATATTCCTTGTTTTTGATAAAGCAACCCTTTAGAATAGGAACTTTCTGGAGACACTGTGAAATGAATTTTCCTTGTAAAATTATTATCCATCTTCCACACGTTTGATGAATATGTGCAGTCTATCTACGATCCCCAGATGTGACTGCTCCATCAGAAAAAAATAAAAAATAAATAACGGTACCAGGTGCCATTCCTGGGCCTTGTCCAAATGCAGCCCGTGGAAGAGTCTATTTTATTCTCTTCTCCCCTCATTAAACAATAACAGCGGCAGAGGAGAGCATTTGGATTTGAATAAATGGCATCCAATACCTAACATGCGAAGCAACTTTTTCAAGCGTTAGATCCTAAGTGTCTGATGGTCCAAAGGATCAGGAGGGCTTATTTTTCTGAAGACGGCTGGCAGCAGGATCCCCTGTAGTCACCATCCCAATGCTTACGAGAATGCGTCATTATCCAGTCAGCAACTGGGGGGTTCCTGTCAGCTGGGTTCTTCATCACCGCCTGGCGGAAGCTGTTATCCACATAGGACACCATCTGCCCCCGCGGCCCGGGCCAGGGTGTCTGTGCGCCCTCGGCCGCCGCCTCCGGCCTGCGCGCTCCGCCCGCCCGCCTCGGCCCAACCAGCCAAACTTCAGCGGCAGGGGGTCGGCGGAGCGAAGATCGCACGGCGGCCGGCGGCCGGGAGCTCCTGCTTCCTCCGCCAAATTCGCTCCGCGCGGCCGGGAAGGCTCCCTCCGGACCCTGGCTCTACACGCCTCCCCGGCTGCTCTGGGGACTGCGGCTGCGGCTCCTCCCGGCCCCAGCGGGCCGGAGTTTATTTTTAGAGAGTTCGGTGAGAAGGTAGGATGGGGGGGTAGGGGGCACCAGCCTCCCGCTCCTCCGCGCGCAGGACCGCCCCCTCCTCTCCGGGACTCGCGCCGCCGCCCAGGGCCCCCGGGAAGCACTCGGCCACCGCGGCTGCCGTGTGAGGACCGGCTCAGGTGCGGGCACCGCGAAGTCGGGTCGCTTCGGCCGCCGTTCCCGTCGCGCCGACGCTACCTCTATTGCGTTCGGCCAAGCCCTCCAACTGCTGCTGCCTTCCCTCGGGCCGCGCCGCCGCCTCCCCCGAGCGGCGCGCGCAGAGAGGCCAAAGCGCCGCCCCGCTGCGCCCTCGGCCGGTTGTTTCTCGGCAACTTTGTTCCCGGGCTGCAGGCGCGGGAAGGAAGGGGCCGCGGGCAACCGGGTCCGGACTCCCGGCGGCGGGCGTCGCGCACAGCCGCCCGGAGAGTGTTTAGGAAGCGGCGACTCCCCTCCTCTTCCCCGCCTCTTTCTCCTCCTGCGCCTCTCCGCCGCTCCTCGGGGAGCACATCAGTGATGTTTCATGATGTTTCATACATTAAAATATTTAGGTCCTTATAGCACGCGGAACCATACCGAATATTTTGTAATAACCTATAAGGGAAAACAATATGAAAAATAATACATTATATATATATATATATATATGGCTGAATCACTTTGCTGTACACCTGAAACTAACAGTGACATTGTAAATCACCTATACTTAAAGTAAAAAAATAATAATTCTTTCACAATACAGTGGACTATACCAAAAAAAATTTAGATCCTTCAGAATTCAAAGATACATCTTGATGGTCATGTGTACACGTCAAACTTCTCACATTGTCAAACAGCTAGATATTGTGATTGCTTATTTCTTTACTGAAGGAAATCGTCTCCGTGGGAGAAAAGAATATTCCAGTCAAAATCAGTTTTTAAATTCCTATAAAGATTTCCTAACCAAGAGTCATCCACCTCTCCAACAGTTTTCCTTCTGTATATAAGAAAATCAGTTTTGTTGTGGTGTTAGTTTCTTCCAAATAGCTTGGACATCTGGAGTTTCATTCAGTTTATAACTCCAAGCAGTGTGTCCTAATTGGTCTGAAAAATCAATCAGTAATAGTACCAGCCAGTGATTGACTTAACAAAGGGTAGTTAATTAAGCTTTTCTACTTTCATTATTTCATTTAAGTGTCACGACCATTCTATCAGGATTTCTTGTTCAAAATTACCCTGCTGGTAAATGTGGGAGCCAGAAATCACAATTTTGACCAAATTAAAATCCACAAGTCATAAGTTTCCAAGATGAGACAAAATGCAAGCAACATGTTCTCTAAGTATGTTAATTGAGTCAGCAAGCATTTTCTGGTAAATTTACAGTTCAAGGAACAATCTATCAGCTTGGGGATGTAATGGCTAATAAAACAACATCCTTATAAGAGATAATAAATAATTTAAAAAAGAAAACACGGTTGTAAAAATGAAGAAATGTACACAATGCCACTTCGTCTGTCCCTCACCCATGATCTAGAAAATGCCTTTATTGCAACTCACTGATTAAAATGCATGAAAATGTGCATATACAAGACACAGTCACAAACTAAATATTCTCCTTTGATATCCTTTATCTCAAACAGAAATCACCATTAAAAATCAATTTCTGAATATATGAGTTAATAAGATTAATCTTTGTAAAAGTGGGTCGGCTTTCAGTCTTCTTATATGAGTATAGTAAGTTTTTAAATTTGCCCTCCTACCTTTATTATTGACACCCTTGTATTTAAAAACAAAACGTTAAGGAGAAGGGATTATTCTAAGTTCTTTGGAACTACTATCAAGAACTCCTTCCCATTGTGAAATGATGTAACTCTCATGTAATGACAATCAACACCAGAAAACAAATAATGCTTTTAAACTTTTATTTTGTAAAAAACATTTATTTGATCTGAATTTCTATACCACATGAATGGTCACTCTAATTTCTGATACTTATGCACAGTTACAAATGTCACTTTTCTGTAGACACATTCATTATTGCTTGCTCTAAGTCAGAGGTTTCTGAAGAGTCATTTACCAACACTCAAAAACAATTTTTTTTCTCAAATAATTTACTGCATTATCTACTTATCTTTTGCCAAATATTCTCTAACATACACACATATTACCACTTGTAACACATTTACATGAGTAGAGCAAGATGCTCCTAACCCATTCTTAGGATCTACACTAAGTAAAAAATTACCCAATCCCTGGAAACTACTTTCTGAGTCCTTATAATCTATATAAACAACCAAGGAATTCATAGATAATAGACCTAAAATTAATCATCAGATTATTCCAAAAATATATAGCAAGACAAGATGGCAAAATAATTCATAAAAACGGGTGAAAGAATGTAGTAATTTTTAAAATTTGACAAATGAGAGCATTGCATACAAACTACCTCAGTTTGCTGATAAATTAAGATTATTATATTATTGTTTGTTTTGGGAAAGTAGCATGGACTCCTCTTATGTAAACTGTGTATTTACCTAAGGAATCTTATCAATGCCTGCTGGGGAAGTAATAATGTGAAGTCAGCCCAAGATCAAGGCTTCCAAGTTTGGTAATGGAAGCTTTCAGAAGTCACTGTAGTCGGTGAGCTCCAAACACCATCACTCTGTTCTGAAGAAGAATGAATTTGGCTCCTTGAATCTCCTTATATTGAGTCCTTGAAGGCCACACCCACTTCTTTCAAGTGAGTGCATTTCAGGGGTCTTTGGATGGGTGTTAAAATGGGTAATTAGATCTCTTAAAATCAGAGGGAAAGATCTATTTAACACCCTGGCTAATCTTCATAAACACAGCTCCACAAACATCATCTCATCAAGAGACACAGATTTTACAACAAACCCACCCATGAATGCCACCTGTATATCTAAATTTCTGGACATCAAGGACTTTTACAACTTACAAAAAAGCTAGAACACATTATTTCATCAGTTAGTGACTTTAGAAAACCTGTTGGAAAACTCGGAAATATTTTACCTGAGGTTTGTTTATATTCTGTATTGGAGGATGCGCTTTATTGATTGATTTATTTTTGTATTTCAGTGTAAGACTTTAACGTAACAGCATTTTTGGCCACTAGAATGGAGATTTCTCCTGTCCCTCACACTCCATATCAAGCCCCCCAAGGCCTCCCAGCGAGAGCAGAACTGGAGATTCTCTGCCTGGTGTGCCTTAAGCCAGCTAAGGGGGAACAGTAGAGAAAGGATGAGATGCCCCAGTTCAGCGACCCTCTGGGCCAAGGGAAGGGAAGAGGAGTTGTATTCATGTATGGATTTTATATCGACTTATGTCTCAGTCCATTTAGTTCTCTGTTTATGGGGGGAGTTATTTGACACCTTGAGCAAATCTCCATCCTAGTTACCACTGGTTCCAAATATTCTTCGTGCAGTCACGGAAAACCAAACTGTGGATTCTGAAGAATCAGCTCAGAGCTTGGCACAGCGTTCTTAGAGCACTGCCTTGGCTATGCAGAAACACTTGGGTCCAGCAACAGTCTGAGCTGGATGAGAGATGGAGGGAGGGAGCCCCATTTTCCAGGATGTCCCACTTTGTGCATATGCATGATTCCCCTAAGAGGTCACCATTCCTCTGCTTCCTTTGAGGTCTGGGAGTTTCCCTGGGTTTAGCTATTAAAGGATAGGGCAGGAGGTGCCTTTTGGTTCTGAGGCAGAGTGTGGGAAAAATGGATTGTTACCTTTTGGAAGCAGCAAGTCCCCCAGTTCTCCTGACCCTCCAACATCACTGCATGGAGTCAGTAAAATGGGCAAGGGGTGGACTATGGGAATTCGGAAGGAAGGGAAGTGAGAGCCTAGTAGTTGTGGGGATGGGGGCAGAGCACTTTTTCTGTCAAGGTCGCTGAACAGAACATTCTCCCCTCTTTTTTTTTTTTTTAATACGTTTATATATTTATTTATGTATTTATTTATTTGGCTGTGCCAGGTCTTAGTTGCAGCATGTGAGATCTAGTTGCCTGACCAGGGATCCAACCTGGTGCCCCTGCATTGGGAGCGTGGAGTCTTGGCCACTGGACCACCAAGGAAGTCCTCCCTTCTTAAATTCAGAGAAAAAAAGCAGTGATGGGTGGAAGAGTTGCCTGTGTCCTGGGCAGTAGGGCATTTCTCTGGTGTTCTCCAGATATACCCAATCCAATCCTACAGGTAGAGGAGTCTGCACATTTTTTTACCTCCTAGAATTTCTCCTATCAGGAACTCCCAAATTCCCCACCTGAACCAGGGGCTGCTGAGCTTTTTCTCCCTGGATTGCTTTTCCCCTAGGTGAACCATGTCAGCACCATGACAAGGTCCAACAACTATAAATATCAACCAGCCTTCCATGTCTCTATGAAGTTAAATGTTTGCCAAAGTGTGAGGATAAGAATATTTATTAGCAGCTTGCTAGCTGTAGTTAGACATTTTAAATATTTGACATGTGGTATGTGGACCTCAATTTGTACTCTTGCTCTGACCTCATAAATATTTTTATTTTTTTAAAAAAATTTTGTATTTTAAAAAATCTTTGTAAAGTATGACCATCAGAGTAACCAGCTGGGGGCGCCCTGTACAAGTCGTCAAGTGAAGCTTTCCTTTGACACCCACCTCTTCCCATTCTAGTGCCTGCTCCTTGTCCAGCTTCTCTGAAAATTGCTTTTGTCCTCTGTAACTACTGATGAAATAAACTTTATATTTTAAGGCAGGACAAGAGAAATTAAACATAAATTTCCCTTTCGGTGTCTGTCTAGGCCTCCTCTCTCCACAATGTGCCGTGTGCATCTGCATTACACATTAACCAGAGCTTCTGATGCTTCTTACTCAGCTCTTCATAATTTTAATGTGATCATTTAAGATTAGAGGGTAGTGAATTCATAATTTTCAGGAAGTGAAGATCTAAAATTTTGCCTATGGTGGTAATAGGATGTGTTCCTAGTACATCTGAACTTATCACTTGATGTGGTTCAGTGCAGGCCACCCCAAAATGTGCCACTTTGACATACTGGTTATACTTAAGGGACAACCAAGGAGGACACTCTGAACCTTCATTGTCCCCCTGAAAGCAGGAAATAAATCTCCCATACAAAAGGTATCCTCCTGTTAACAGAATGTAGAGAGATAGTCTAATCACCAAAGATAGGAAACTGAAAGCTAAGAAGGCTGCATAAACAAACTTCGTTATTTTACTAATTTAATACCCTAAGACAAAACTTCTTTGTTTTGTCAATTTTTCACAAATGTATTGTTTCTTTGTCTAAAAGCTATAAAAGCTGCCTACTTGGGTCACTTCTCGGAGTCTCATTTTTCTATGAGCTCCCATACATACGAATTAAATTTGTTTTTCTCCAGTTGATCTGCCATATGTCAATTTAATTATTAGAGCAGCCAAAGAATCTAGAAGAGAAGAAAAAAAAATTTTCCTCCCCACACACCCATTAACAAGATAAGTGATGAATTAACTATGACTTGAGTCTGCTATGCTGTGAAGTAATTCCCGGGGCACATAAAGCCTGATCATCACTGAGGTAGAGCAAAGGGAAGAAAGAAACACATGGTAAGTGCTCATGCCTGATCATTCAAATCCTCCACCTTGAGGTGAGTAGGGGATGTGTGAAGAATTTTAAACCACTGATTCTCAAACTTGCCGGAGCGTTGGAATCATCTGAGGAGTTTTGGAAAACGGCGATGCCTCTGTCCCATCAGAGAAGTTCTGACATAATGTTCTGGGGCAAAGCCTAGAATTGGGGAGTTTTAGAAACTCCCCAGGTGGTTCTAACGTGCAGTCAAGTTTGAGAACCATTGTCCAGATTTAAACCTAAAATGTTCCTCCGTTTCTATATGTACATTCACCATTCCACAGCTCTTGAAATTAGATTACTCAGAACTTGATATATTGATAGATAATTTGTTATTGGTTAAACAGAGTTCCATATATACCTATATATGGCATGGTCTGGCACAATATTTCTTTGATTATACATCTAATTTCACCTGGCACACATATGCATTATTCTTTTTGAGTTGAAAATGTGGCCCCGTCCTGCCTGTGTTGCCAGATTGGCATTGACAGTAGTGTGTCTATGAAAGCTCTCTAACTTTCATGTACTGGGATCCTGACTCATTAAAATCAGTAATTTTCATGACTCTCAGAGAGAGGGCTAGGTAGCATTGGTGCTTAAATCTTTGTCCTACCACCTGAGAAGCAGATTTTGCTGTCTGAGAGTAGGATACTGGTCACTGTAAACTTTGCTAAATATCCAATTTAACCTTATTTTTTAAAGTGTACTTATGTTGAAATGTGCTGAATAAGAATGAGAATTCTATCAGAATATAAGGCCACTGCTTCTAGGTTTCATCCCATTCCTGCTATGTCCCCTTACTGAATTAAGTAATTTAGTTGACCTCCATTGTCTATTGAAGGCCAAGTATGTGCCCAGGATACCATATGTTTCTCTCCATTTCTCTCATCAAATTGGTGGATGCTTAGATGCTTGGATACTACAAGACTGAAAATACTAAGAAGGTAAGGACAGTACTTTTTTAATTACTATATTCCCACTATCTTACACATGCTTAAAACATAGAATACTATAAAAATGTGAATGAATGGATAAATAAAGAGCGAATATAAACAATATTTTTCTGGCATTAACAAAGTTTTCCAAAATACAGGTAACATAATAGGACTGAAAATAATAAATCATAATGTCAACAAAATATAAGAAAGAAACTGATTTCCAGATTCATAGGCCGAGGAAATTCTATTATTTTGAGATTTGAAATGACTATACTGTAATTTTATTCTATACGTTGGATTTTGAAATTTCCTCAGGATGCCAAATATATATTAGTGGAAGATAAATATTCCTAGTGATGGGAAACAGAAAACAAGACTTAGAATGAGACAGTCAGGATTTACTTTTATTGATTTATTTTTGTTTTTAAAATTTTTATAGGAGTATAGTTGATTTACAATGTTGTGTTAGTGTCAGGTGTACAGCAAAGTGAATCAGATATGCATATACTTATATCCACTCTTTTTTAGATTCTTTTCCCATATAGGCCATTACAGAGTATTGAGTAGAGTTCCCCGTGCTGCCCAGTAGACCCTTATTAGTTATCTATGTTATATATAGTAGTGTGTATATGTCAATCCCAATCTGCCAATTTATCCCTTCGCCACACTTATCCTCTGGCAACCATAAGTTTGTTTTCTACATCTGTAACTCTATTTCCGTTTTGTAGATAAGTTCATTTGTACCCTTTTTTTAGATTCCACATATATGCGGTATCATATGATATTTGTCTTTCATGAGACAGGATTTAAATAGGCATATATATAAAATCACTTAGCATTAGGTGATATAAACATCATGCACTGACAAAAAAAAAACAGGTTTGTACTTGAAAGAGTAACACACACGATTGAGAATTCACATTTCTAGAAATAGAGTGATACATATACCCTGTAAGAAAGAAGAAAAGAAACTGAATAAAGAAGGAAACAAAGAAAAGAAAGAAACCAGAAAGAAAAACAAAGAAAATACCTTGGTGTATGGTCATGGGATAAATGATGACTGAAATGTGAAAACATTGCATAAACTGTAATGTGCTAAATTCCATGAAACTGAGAGTTCACTTCTTTCAGATACTCAGGGCAAGTGAAAATCTCTCAAATGAGTTAGGGGGCAGGCTGATTTGCTCTAACAAAGACTGTGACTCTGAGGCTGTTTTTCTTTTTTCTTTCTTTTTTTTTAGCGGGGGCTGCCCTGAGTGGCATGCGGGATCTTAGTACCCTGACCAAGGATGGAACACTGAAGTGGAAGAGGACCGCCAGGGAAGTCCCCAGAGGCTGTTTTTCTTTCACGTGTCCGTTCATATATAACAGGTAATCAAGAGGAAGATTGAAATCTTCAATAACTGGCTTTTTTCTAAGTGCGCAAAAAAGAGCTTATTGATGCCATCTCTTAGCCATCCTGAGAAAATATCGTGAGCAAGGGGATCTAAGTGTAAGAAAATAATGTACTGTGTTCCAAAGCAGCTGTGTTTCCACCCTGTTGGGTCAAGATGAGGCACATGACACACCAAGCTTCAAAACTTATCTGGAAGTGCTGGATGCACATTAAAAGCTCTTGTTTGTTTGTTTTGGTTTGGTTTAGGGGACAAAAATTCAATGACAGAAACAGCAGAAGAAATATACATGAGGTTATGTTCCATGAAAATAAACTGATCTTCAACAAGAACGATGTCATAGTGTTCTGGGTTAGAACCAGGAATGAGTTCTCCAGAAGAGTAAACTCTGCTTTTCACCATCGTCAAGATGTCGAGTGTTTACCTTTTCAGCATCTGGCTCCTAAGGGTCATGGACAAAGAATATCTACTTATCTTTGAATCTCTGAAATAGAAGACTAAGTCAGAATTGATTCTCCAAATTTGGAAATACTTATCAGAAATGTGCCCTTTTTCTGTCCATCTATATTACCTAGCTTTCATAGAACACGTTCTCTCTACTCTTGTCCCCTGTTTCATGTAGCCCTTCATTAACTAACAAATTTCTTTATCAGCTTCTTTTGACAAACTGCATCTCTCCAGGTGATCTCAGATTGTATAATTTTACTTTATTTGCCTTCAATTCATCACTTCTTTCCATTTCCACCTAAAATTCCTGAGTGCTTTCTGTTGACACTCAAATTTCAGTGAGCAACAGTCATTACACCTTGAATTTCATAAGCTTAATTTTGCCCCTTTTCAAAGAAAGTTTTATAGCTAATATTCTTCTTATTTAGTTTGCATTTAGTTGTACATACTGGCAGAATTAGCTACTGTGGGCCTTTGGACTTGTCTTTGATTGGAAGGTGAGGAAAATGTGTACTGGATACATTTTCTTAGTTATAATATCAAGAATTTCTTATTCTAAAGACGTTTCTACATCTTTCAGTTTTGATGACCTTTATTAGAATTAATGTCATCTGGGTCATATTTACAATTGAGTAATGCAATCAAGGTGAGAACACTGGGAACATTGCCAGTTAAACCCATCATGTGAGTCTTCTCATCCCCAGAAGAGGTTATTTATTTATTTAGCTGGTCACTTTTTTTTGTTTTTTTTGTGTCAGAGATTTTTCAAAAGAAGATTCTTAAAAAAAAAAAAAATTATTCAGAGAAGATTATCGATGGAAATAAAAAAACGGATACAAGGCTTCCCTGGTGGTGCAGTGGTTGAGAGTCCGCCTGCCGATGCAGGGAACGTGGGTTTGTGCCCCGGTCTGGGAAGATCCCACATGCCGCGGAGCGGCTGGGCCCGTGAGCCAGGGCCGCTGAGCCTGCGCGACCGGAGCCTGTGCTCCGCGACGGGAGGGGCCACAACAGTGAGAGGCCCGCGTACCGCAAAAAAACCAAAAAAATACGGATACACAAAATTCAGCATATGTGTAGTTTAAAAAGGGAGATAAACGTGTAAAACAGAGAATGTATAAAGTGAGAAGAGAACAGGGCCCATGATAAATTCCTGGGAAAGCTATAATTTTAAAGAAACATTAAGGAAAATGAGAGGAATAATGGCAAAATAAAGGAAATAAATGGTACTTTTAAAGCATAAACTGAGTGCTTACCATGTGACCTCGATTTTACCAGCACCATAATTGAGTTTTATCACTGCAGCTAAAGATACTAAGAATTAGTAGAGATGACTGCCCAGGTTCTCCTCCTGTCGGCTTTCCTTTGATTCCTTGCTAGTGACTAAGGATTCAAGATTATGTTAAATATAGTTCCTGTTATTAGATAATGTAAAATGCAGAAAATATGATTTTTGTCCCCAGCTCAACTCCTGATGTGTGATTTTGGTCAAATTTCCTCATATCTCTTTGATATTTTATTAAATATTTTAAACATTTTATGTCTTAATTTTCTATCTTTTTTATAGGATTTAATTTCTGTTCACCTAAAACATTTGTCTTTTAGAGCATGAAAACTTTCAAACTTTGGGGGACTCTGAATTGTACAAGCATGCCACTGTTTTAAAGGGAAGGGATTAAGTTTATTGTTTTCTTACTAGAGAAAATCATAAGGAAATACCTCTTTTTGAAAAGATAGGAAGAAAATCTACAAAACACTGGAAGAAGAGAGACTTGTTGCTATGTGGAAAGGAGATTAGTAGCAATTGTTTCCTTCAATCCCATTTTAGGAAAAGCATCATTCCCTCTGTTACTTTATCTCCAGCCACGAGGAATTCTTCCAATGTGAGTCTCTCCTCTCACAGATGGTTCATTTCCAAGCTACCTGGGAAACATCCACAACTAACCTGCATTAACATAATCCTTTTAAGTAGAAAAATCACATTTACTGAAAGGAAGCAGCCTGTGAAAATCAAAAAAGGATGATGAAGAAAAATTTGTCTGATTTGTAGAGCCTTGTGCTTGGGAGATCAGCACAGTTTCTAGAGTTAGAGTCCAGGGAAGCTTCTCATATGGAGTGAAGGAACCATTGCCTCAGTAAATGTTCAGACTAATCTGACATCATTTCTCAACAATTCTGTAGTAACATTGTTCCTCATCAACCAGGTAAAAACACACCATAGAGTCTATTATTCCCCTCAACATCCTATCCTTGAACACAAATGTGTAATTCTGTATATATCAAAAAGTGTGTCTTTTTTTAGGAAATGTGTGGCCGGACTGTATAACTAATTTTTTTTGTATTTCTCTTCCATATTATTATTTATTTGTTTATATGTTTATATTCTTATAAGCAAGTTTTCCACTATCCTCTGTGTTACTGCATTACATGCTCTAGATTTTATATACAATTTTAGGAATCAGTTAGCATATCTATATAAACTATTTTATGGAGCTTGTTGTCAATGAAAATTCAGTTAACAATCAAGGTAAGGGAAAAAAAGAGCATTTTACCAAGCCAAACTGAGGAGTATAACCCAGGAGACAGACCCTCAGGGGCTCTGAGAACTATTCCACCTGTTAGAAATGGAAGGAACAGTCACATAAATTTTCAGGGCAAAGGGATCATACATCAGAATGACATATTGATATTTTATATAAAGTTCACCAAAGATATACAGTCCAGGTAACTCACACAAAGTTAGCAGCAAGTCGTTATGATCCCTTACAGAGTTGAGAAAGAATGCTCTTCTTCAAGAAGTTACATTGCCAACATTAGAGTCAAGGGAAGAAAACGATCGTTATGCTGGAGTGGGCACCCCCATGTTTGAGGAGGTCTAGTCAGTGTGGAATGCAGGTGCACACTGCACATGAGGGAGGGACAGAGGAGGCCCAGACAAACACAGGAAGAGAATTTTATGTTTAAATTTTCTTGTCATACCTAAAAATACCAATATTATTTCATCATTATCAATGTCTCATCTACTTTTTTCCATCAACTAGTGCAGTGGATTCAAATGGGGGTGATTTTTTCTTTCCGAAGGCAATTGTTGATATGTGAAAAATTTTTGGTTGTCACAGTTGGAAGTTACCATTGATATTTCATGGGTAGAGACCAAGGATTCTGCTAAACATCCTACAAGGCAGATCTACAAGAAAGAAAAAACCAGTCCCAACTGTCAATTGCTCTGATGTTGAAGAAGCCATGAACTAGAAAATCTTAATATAGATAAATAGTAAGACTTTTAATTAGCCAGTAACAGGAGAGAACAGGCAGGAATAAATGGAAAGCTAAGAATGAAAATAAAATGTTGTCGGTCTAAGATTTATATGGGATTCCCTGCAATCACTCTAGATGATTAAATTCATATCTACTAGCAAACAATACTTTGACTTGGAATTTTGTCACTGGGATTTGAGACTTTCTGCCTTTCAATCTGTAAACATATTTTCAATACTGTGAATAATACATCTGAATACATTCCTTGATTATTTTGTTGCTTATTTATTAACACTTGTTTTAGGTACCGAGGAGTAGCCATGAACAAGACAGACATCATTCCTACCCTTATGAAGGCTATAGTCAGGGAGCAAGGAACTGAATAAATGCTACAGGAATTGTAGTTAAAATTTGGGTCAGTGTATGAAAGGGGAAAAAAGGGAGTATATTAAAGGAAGATAAAATGAAGTATACACTTAGGCTAGTGTAAGGGAGTGGCATTTGAAGACAGACTTGAAGGGTAAATAAGGTGGGGTGGGTGGAGATCCTGAGGTGGGAACGAGGTCAGGTACAGGACCTAGAGGAAGACTAGAAGGAGTGGAACAGATCACCACATTCCCCTATTCTTCCTCACTATAGATCAGTTTTAAAAGATTCCACACTACAGAACCACACACCACCAGGGAATCTTAGATCTCGGGAAAGGAACAGGATTTTCTTGAGCATGGCTAATTTTCAGGTAGCTTGGCATCTTGCATCAGAATTTAGACGTAGTGATGCTCGCTGTCTGCTAATTCCAATGTACTGCATCTTCCTTCTTTGTCCAGAGTCTGGAAACCTGTATCCAATGGAAAAGACTTTTTGCACTTGTAGATTTTAGAGCCAAAGACTCTTTCTCAAAATGAAGGCTTTATAGAGCCTTGAGCATAATAATGTATCACCCAAATAATTTCAATTAACTTTATCACCCAGCCATTGGATACAAGTTCCATAAAGGCAGGTATGCTGCAGGATTTTCTTCATAGCTCTGTCACTGCTAACTCGGTCTGTACCTGGCACTCAGTAAAGAGAGGGTTTAATCATCATTATGATCAAATATCCTTTTTTTAAAAATATTTAATTTACTTATTTCGTTGTTACAGTTTTTAGTTGTGGCTCGCTGGGTCCTTAGTTGTGGCATGCACACTCTTATTTGGGGCATGCATGTGGGACCTCTTTCCCTGACCAGGGATCGAAGCTGGGCCCCCTTCATTGGGAGCATGGAGTCTTAACCACTGTGCCACCAGGGAAGTCCTGATTGTAATATCCTTTTAATCTCTTGGTTGTACCATCCTCCAGCCCTCTACGTGCTCTCACAGACATCACTCACCCAGTATTCCTCAGCAGCCTCTTCCGTGGAACAGTGTCTGTGAGCCCTGTGCTCCTGACTTTGAGAGCAGACCAAACAGAGCAAGCTCTTGTTGGCTTCACAGATCTTCTTTGTCTCCTTATGGGTCCCACACATATGTCCCTCAGAGTTCAGGAATTGCCCGAGATTTGCTTTTCTGGCAATGGACACCAGATTCTTCAGAAGAAAACTGGTTTTGAGGTTTGTCTGCTCTGATCGTTGCCTGCACAGTGGGCAACTGGCAGGGTCTTCAACTTGCTCCCAGAGATGACAGAGACAGGACCTACAGAAGCTGTGTCCACAGCCTATGGTGACTGGGTCTAGAAGGTAATTCAGGTACACGAGGCAGGTGAGCTCTTTCTGGAAGGCTTCTGGGATGTCTGAGTCCATTTTTCTGAGGGAAGGAAATCAGGAGTTTATTCCTCTACCCCAAAGACAAAAAGGCCCAAGGAATATCAGACTCAGATTGTCACTGAATAATACACTGCTTTACGAAGGATTTTTCATTTGACAGAAATGGAAAACTGAGACACAAAGAGACCTCTCAAGAGCTGCAGAAAATTTTCCCAGCTGCCAAACCAACACAACTTCTTGCCCTCCTTTCCCTACGTAAAGGAGAACCTCAGGTTTGTTGAGATCTTATTTTCCTCTAGATAACATGAGCCGAGGAGTTTGGCCTAATTTATAGCTGTGTGGTAGGTCCTGATTGCCCTCAACCATCAGTCATGATGCTCAATGCCAGTCATTGATTTAGCACCGCATGCTTGACTAAGCTTGTATTTTTATTATTTCGTAGAATTGTCAGGCATTTTTCTTTGGATGTCCTTTTTTATCTCGTTCTGAATCTAGATCCACACTGTTTTTCTTTGCAAATCACTTTCTGAATAATTCAGAGATAATGAAGAGGACCCTAAACATTGACAGATTGGATCGTATTCTAACCAGAAGCAACTTACATGGATATACTAATCGGTTGAGTATGCCTTCCTGTCTTATCTGTGCCAAACTCATCAATCAAACCAAAAATGAAAGAGAATGGTTATATCTTCCCAGTCTTTAAAACTGTTATCAAGCACCCCTTTCACCTTGTGGTAAGATGCAGTTTGCATGTAATGGTAATAATCAGCGCCAAAAACAAATCATGCTTTTTAAAACTGATTTTGCTAAATTATTAGGTCCTAGTGTCTGTACTAGTTAAGTAAAGAGGTTCCTCAACTTTCTTATATTTCTGCATGTACACAAGTGTCACTTTTCTCTTGCCCAGTCATGTCTTAGTTTCTTTAAAATTTCAGTCAGAATAACCCTCATTTCTGAAGAGACAAAGTTTACTTCACTTTAAAACAATATTTTCTCCCAGATCATTGCATGCATTACCTAGTTCTGTTGTGTAGAATATTGTCTCCTGTGTATAGAGGCACACTCCACTTTTAAAGTAGACTGTAATAGGTACTGCACATGAAGTCATATAGTCCTAAAAATTATTTTTAGGCTCTACATCAAACACAAACAGATAAGATATCAGAAAACCACTTTCTGAGTCTTGTAATGCATAGGAATAACTAAGAGATGAACAAAATCTGATAACTAAAACTAATCACCATATTAATTCCAACATGTATGCCAAGACAAGATGGCAATACAGAAATACAGTCATTTCACTAAGTTGGCACACAAGATTATTTCAATGAAACAGCCTCAATTTTCTGTTAACATTAGGAAATTGTGTTTTTTTCCCCTCAGGAGAGTCCCATGAACTGCTCTATGGTAAATTGTGTACTCACTGAAAGTGCTGTAGAAACATTCCTCGCTGGAGAAGAATAAGACAATGTCCGCTCGGGGATCAAGGCTTCCAAGGGTGGTGGTGGTAGCTCTCAGAAGTCTCCAGAGCCAGGTGAGCTCCAAACACTGGCTCTCAGTTCTGGAGAAGAATGAGTTTGGCTCCTTTAGTGTCCTTACTTTGAGCTCTGAACCACACCCGCTTTTTCCAAGGGATTGCATTTCACCAGTCTTCTAATAGGGTTAATATGGATGATGAGATTTCCTGAAACCTAGGACAAGACTGCTTTAACACCTTGGATAATCTTCATAAACCCATCTCTGCAAACATCTTCTCACCAAGAACCACTGATTATACCCCAAAGCCACCCTCAAATGGGCCTTCATATGTGTTTCTAGATATCATGGATTTTTATTTTTAACTTACCAAAGAAGTTGGAAAGATGATTTCATCACTTAAAGAGTTTAGCCAATGTCTTGGAAAACTTGGAAATCTGATCAAGCCCCCCAGTGTCTCCCAGCAACAACAGGACAGGAGATTCTCTGCCTGGTGCTCCCCAACCCAGCTCAAGGGGGATAGTAGAGAAAGTCCGCAGCACAGAGACCCCTTTGGGACAATGTCATTTATAGGTTGCTTTGGAACAAAACAGAAACAACAATGACCCAATGGGAAAACTAGGACAAAGAAACAGTTTGAAGAAATAACCCATACCCTTCCCTTCCTTTCCTGATATATTTCTCACTGAACAATCAACTTGAGAATGCAGCGTTTTTGGAAGGAGTGAGAATTATGACCCTGTCTTGAAGTCTTCCAAGATACATGTACCATATATATATGTTTCCAGTGGTTGATTCTCCTAAATGTTTATGAACATGATTTAAAAATGACCTTGAACTGCAAAAGCACAACCTCTCTCTCATGGGGGACCACAATTGTTACAAGCATTCCCAAGGTCATTATTTTTCAATTCTTAACCAATTTCCCTAGCACCCTTCTTTTCTAAGTGAAGTATGGCAATATAGGTTAAGTACTACAATAATAATTTGTGTTCCCAATCAGTCATAAAGTGGTTTTGGGAATGCTGACATGAAAGTGATTTTATTTTATTTCTCTTTTTCTGTATTTTACATAGTACATCAGTCACTAAAATCAGAACCCCAGACGCAAATGTACAGTTTCCTCTTCAGGAGACACTGACACTCTGGATCTCCTCAGTGGAAGAGGTTGAGGACAGCACTAGCCCAGAGTTCCCTGGAGAGGATGACATTGGGCCTGTAAGTGTGTGTTTAATTAGGAGCCTGCCCCTCAAGCAGCAGCTAGGAAGACACATAAGTGTAAGCCCTCTAGTTTAAAATCACGATAAAAGACTTATGTCTGCAAAACTGCTTCATGGTATCACTTGGATTAGTTTAGTGCCTGATTGAATAATCAGAGGTGTGTGCATGCTAGAACATGCTGCTGCGCTCACTTCCCCCTTTGTAGTCTAGCCCGGCCAAGTTGGCATGTCAAGAAGCCATCATGAGGTTATATGCTGCAAAAGTTATCAAACATAAAAATAAGTCTCCTCGGTCTATTTTAAGTTTATTATTCAAGACCACCCACAGAATGAATGTCCTAGATATATTGATACATTCTGGAACTCAATACGTTGATCATATTACTACACATTTCTGATTGCAAAGGAAAGAAACTAACATTTTGGCTTCTAAGTATACTGTCTGTGAGCTTGACTGACATCAGTGAATTTCTATTTTTAATTTTATATCATTCAGTATTGTGAATTGTTTTGCAGTTTTTTTGTTGTCATGTGGAATCAGCTCTTTTAGAATATTAATAAAAATCCATTGGTTGAAAACATACAAGAGATCATAGACTAAGTCAGTAATTACTAGCTATTGTCACTGACGTAACAGGTTAATAATATGTAGTATATTTTGTTCAGTGGTATCCAGCATTTCAGAAATTTTGACTGATTTCTATTTATTGATTTAGCTATTGAAAATGCAGCATAATACATTCTTTTGTACATATATCCTTGTTTGTGAGAATTTCTATTGGAAAGAATGCTCAAGATAATGTTGCTGAGTTAAAAGGATATGTGGATATAAGCTTTTTTTTTTTTTTTTTTTTGCGGTACGCGGGCCTCTCACTGCTGTGGCGAAGCACAGACTCCGGACGCGCAGGCTCAGCAGCCATGGTTCACGGGCCCAGCCGCTCCGCGGCATGTGTAATCTTCCCAGACCGGGACACGAACCCGTGTCCCCTGCATCGGCAGGCGGACTCTCAATCACTGCGCCACCAGGGAAGCCCGACATAAGATTTTTTTTTTTATGATTTTTTTTTTTTTTTTTTTTGCGGTATGCGGGCCTCTCACTGTTGTGGCCTCTCCCGTTGCGGAGCGCAGTCTCCGGACGCGCAGGCTCAGCAGCCATGGCTCACGGGCCCAGCTTCTCTGCGGCATGTGGGATCTTCCCGGACCGGGGCACGAACCTGTGTCCCCTGCATTGGCAGGCGGACTCTCAACCACTGCGCCACCAGGGAAGCCCCCGACATAAGATTTTGATAGTTGCCAGTGGACTCTCCTGATTCAGAGTGGGATGGTCTTGCTGTGACTGGATGGATGCGGGACTGTGAACAGGTTTCCTCAGCCTCCCACTGAATGAGAATTGTGGTGCGATGAACAGAGCTCAGAGCCAGGGAAGGAACAGAGTTTGCAGGTCTCCAGCCACCTCCTCAGGACTCTTAGCCAGGGCAGCACCGCCTGTGAGGCATCTGCCTTTTTGAAGCTCTGGGACAAATTTGAGAAGAGTGTCCTTATAAAACAGAGGCTTTGGAGGATGGAGTTATAGTGACCAGAAGCTCAGCAGGCAGGCCAGGGCCGTCACACCTGTCAGGGTGGAGGAGAATGGATTCCTAGGTGACATGGGAAACACTGGCCGTAGGCTTAGAGAAAGGACCGAAGCCCTTGGTGAGGGGAGAGTAGAATTTCAGCCAAATCTTTCTCTCTGTAACCGCTGCTCCTGCACATAAACACTCCCACATAGCAGCTCTATTAGCAGCTCCACTGTTGACTGAAGTCCGTGTTGCTTGGCTGTTGCTGCAGAGGTGAGGGGCCAGGAGCAAACAGCTGGGCACCTCAACCTTCTCTCCCTTGGTATGTTGGGGCTTTAGCTCCTGGCTCCAGAAGAACCAAAGCAGAAGAAACTTTTCGCACCTTATTTCATTAGATACAACTTCAAATACAATGTTGAAAAGGAGTGGTGAGAGAAAACACATTTGCTTTTTTCCTGATCTTACCAGAAGTCTTCTGGTTTCTCACAATTAAGTATAATGTTAGCTGTACGTTTTTGTAGATGGTCTTTATCAAGTTGAGGATGTTTCTTTCTATTTCTTGTTTGCAGAGGTTGTTTTTTTTTTTTACCATAAATGAGTACTGAATTTTGTCAAATGCTTTTGTTGCATCTGTTGATACAATCATATCATTTTTTTCTTCATTGTACTATTGACGTGATATGTTACATTAATTGTTGTGAATGTTGAACCAGCTTTGCATATCTGGGATAAAGTCCACTTGGTCATGGTGTAGAATTTCTTTTATACATTGTTGGATTCTATCTTATAATATTTTGCTGAGGAGTTTTGTATCTATGCTTATGAAATTTATTGATATGTTCTTTTCATTTCTTGTGATCTCTTTGTCTGTTTTTGGTCTTTGGGTACTGAATGCTGGCTTCGTACAACGAGTTAGGATATATTCCCTCTGCTTCTATCTTCTGGAAGAGGCAGCAGAGAATTGTTTCTTCATTAAAATTTGGTAGATTTCACCAGTGGATCCATCTGAGCCTTGTGATTTCTATTTTGGAAGGTTTCTAAACCTTGACTCAAATTCCTTAATAGATGTAGGACTATTCAAATGGTCTCTTTTTTCTTATTTGGATTTTGATAAATTGGTTCTTCTAAGAAATTTACTTTCTCTCCAGGATACCAAATCTGCATAGAGTTGTTCAAAACATTCCTGTTTATCCTTTTAATGTCCATAGTATCTGTCATAATGTCTCCTCTTTCATTTCTGATATTAATAATTTGTGCCTTCACTCTTTTTTCTTAGTTAAGTTGCATAAAGACTTTTTCATTTAATGATTTTTATTTACTGTTAAAAAGCACAGTATATATGGGCTTCCCTGGTGGCACAGTGGTTGAGAGTCCGCCTGCCGATGCAGGGAACACGGGTTGGTGCCCCAGTCCAAGAAGATCCCACATGCTGTGGAGCGGCTGGACCCAGGAGCCATGGCCGCTGAGCCTGCGCGTCCGGAGCCTGTGCTCCGCAACGCAAGAAATCGTATAAAATTTTGTCAACAATATTTTATGAAAAGAATTCCAATTAATATATGCATGCCCCAGAAAGCAAAGCATAATCTACCTCTCTTTTAAGGATAGGAAGGACTTAGTGACTCAATTCCATAAAACAGAGTAATAAAAGAGGAAAAAAAATCAATGTTACAGGAAAGAAACCTTCCAAATACGACCTTAACCAAGTAATCATGCTTAACATCAACAGTCATGTCAGGTGGATACCTCTTAATTCTGATAGGATGTGATGAGAAGAATGTTCTACCTTTGTGTTGCTCCTCTCGAAAACATAACCCCAGTCTAATTACGAGAAAACCCAACACTGAGCATCATTTTACAAAAGGCCTGGCCAGTATATTTTAAAACTGTGAAGGTCATGAAAATCGAGAAAAGAAACTGTCACAAACCAGAGGAGGAATAAGCACAAAGGACCATCCTGGGTGGGATCCTGGAATGGGAAAAGGACATTAATATGAAAGCTGGTGCAATCTAAATAAAGTTTGGAATTTAAAAATCTGGAGATAATAGTAGTCAATATTGATTTCCTAGTTTTGACAAATGTTGCATAAAATAAAAGATGATAATTTTAGGGGAAAAAGAAACTATGTGAGGGTGTATATGATAAATCTCTGTATCTTTTTTTCAACTTTTTTGCAATTCTAAAAATAATCCAGAGTAAAACTTAAAAGTCTACTAAAAAGATAAACACATGAATAATTGAATCTCCATATGAACTGTTAAATCCACACAGTGTAATATTAAATAGAAGATGAAAAGGATACAATCTTTGCATGTACTGATATGAAAGTACTTCATGACATATTTCTCTAACGAAAAAGGCAAATTCTGGAAGGGTTTATATAACATAATTGAGTATCTGCAAAATATCCACATAAATCAGTGTTTTTCCTATCACGAATTTTGTGTGTATGATAGATGGAAGCCTGATTCAGACCTGAGTCTCTGAATCTCCACAGCTAGGTCTGCTTTTCCTCTCAGGTCTGCTCTATGCCCCTGTTTCTCTTTTGTGCTATCTATCGAGGATGTCACTTCAGGAGCAGGCTTTCACGTTGCACTTGCCTGGCATTTTCTCTTTTCTGTTGTGATGGTTTGCGAGTAGATCCTCATGGGATGATACATTCACAGCTAAATCCTCTCAGTGAAGATCTCAGGGATGACTTGTGTCCAGCTTAGTCCCATCAAATTTGAGAATCAATTCTTTCTGCAGAAAAAAAGACATGTCTAAAATCTCATATGGGATTGTCTTCTGTGTGTAATATTTCGTACTATGTTTCAGTGCCTAAATCGTGAATATGAGTCAGTGCCTATGATATAAGGACAACAATAACTGCCTAGAAATAAAAAGAGTGGGGATCTGTGTTTGTGGAAAGAGCAGAGGGGACATTTGAAGAGAGGAGAGCCAAGGACCATGGGGGAAGGCGGTGAGTACCAAGAATCTGGAAAAGCTATAATGGGACAATATAAAAATTATAATAGGTAATACTTTTAATTTTATGTGCTTAGAAGATTTTTTGTGATTTTTAAGTATTGAAATCAAAGAAAGGGAGTTATTATTTATCTGAATCTGGGAGAATTCTGAACAGTTGTGGCTAACTTAAGTCTATGATAGGTTCCAGAGCCTGAACAGCTTCTGATTCTGTCTAAGAAAAGATGAGTCCCACAGATTTAGCGGAAATGTTAGGGAGGACTTTGAACATTATCTGCATGGAGCATTTTGAGCCAAATATTTCTATTTCTTAAGAAGCAGAGTGACTCCCATTAATATTTGGGTAACTGAAGGAACAATTATATGTCTGCACTTTGTATTGTCCTGTGGGAACTGCTGTGGCATAAAGTGAAACAAACAGCAAAGAAACAGCAGAACCTGGAGAGTTCTCAAGATAAGCACCAGTTCTGACATCCAATGTCTTCTGTGTCCAGTGCACTAAGGCTGGTCCTTAAAAATTAAATACTAGCAATACTAACAATGGGTCCCTAATTCATAACAGACCAACATACAAAGGAAGAGTCAACATTTTCCCCCAAGTATTGGAGATAATGACAGAAAGAAATCATTTGCTAGGAAGGATAAGACAGACACACCACAAAAATTACCCCATCAGTGAATATTATACCCAACTAATGATTTTTCTTTGTGTTGAAAAATATCATTTTCTCAGTATTAGCACCAAGGAAAGCAGAAGCATCTGGATGAAACTGAATTAAAAGTTCTCCTCTACAATATTTAATTGGCATATATGAGTGCATATATATATGACAGTGAGTTGTGTGTGTGTGTGTGTGTGTGTGTGTATATAATGAAGGAAGAAAATATGAAAAGGTTTAACTATTGCCCATGATATTTGATTTGACTGATAATATTTTGTGATATATCTCAAAAAAATGGATGCCTTTTAAATATTAATTCTATAATAGAAATTTAAAGATGAATGATCCTACTCTGGTTACTGTAATCCACTTATAATATATGTAATTTAATTCTGTGGATGAAATTATGGAAATATAAATTTAACCCAAAACCTATTCTATATTTCAGAAGGGAATAGGCAGAAGTCTATTTCCCCTTAGCACCAACCAAAAAGCACAAGATAAAATAGTTGCATAAGTAGTACCCATAATTCTCAATTATTTTTTGAGCAGTGTTTTTGCAAGTGACAATTTCCATAGAGTCAAGGTGAGAAAGGAAAAGAGGTAGAATTCAGGGCTGTAGCCTCTATTTTCCATTCAAGGACTAACCTGCAATGTTTCTTCTGTTCAGAGTCATTTGCAGTTGGCTGGACTATGGAAAACTCTGAAAGTTACAGCTGCTGACCCATCCAAGAGAACATAGAACCCCTGACCTGATTGGATGGATTTTCCTACCAGCATTGATGAGACCCATTCTACAATCTTCTTGTGAGTAAAGTTTTCTGAGTAGAGGAATTCATATTTCTTTCCCTTAAAAATAAAAAAAAATTTTTTAATTTAACAGTTAGCAGACTTAAGAATTTCTCAGGTGTATGAAATATTCCTAGTTAATAAAAACTATGTAATTACTTTCAGTTTACTCTGGAGCCATAGAATTATAATACCTACAAATGTTTGAAATTTATAAAGGAAGACAAATGTTTCTGCTAATTTATGATTTCTATGGTGTAAAAGTAAGATGTGGGCTTCTGGAGAGGAAATCCTAGACAGGTAGTTTTCCATTTGGCATGATACCTAAAACTTGGTTGGGAACCTGCGTTGTAGAAGGTGAAGAGTAATGCTTCTTCAGGAAAGTTTGCAGCTTCGGTCTTTAAAGTGCCCCATGACAATCCAGCAACAGGCGATGGCTGCGAAAATGTAACACTGGTGACACACTGAATACCAGAAAGCAGAGGAACTTCTGCACTTGCTCTGATATAGAAGTGGGAGTTTTGATTAATTTCTGTCATTTATTTGAAAGCACAGTATATCAGATGGCACTGGTTTTTATTTTAACTTGGAATTTTCATATTTCCAAATGGGAAAACACTTGTGATAGGATAGTCAATCTGATATGATTGGCAATATATTGATCTGCTAGTCTAAGAAATGGATTCCCTTTACATTAAGGTCACTTAAGTTCACAGGTGTCAATGTCAACAAGAAGAGAAAATTCAATTGTTTGAATTCTCAAAACTGAAGGTTGTAGTTAAAAAGAGACTAATACACTGCTAATGAATTATTTTTATTAGTGATAGATGGGAATGAGTTTTTAATAGAATAGAATATTGAACAATAATTTTGTTTAGTGTAGGTATACTGTGTGTGTAATGTCATTTTTTTTTTCTCAAGTTGCTCTATCAATGGGTGGTAAGAAGACTATTTTTGTGTATGAGTGCAGGAGACAAAATGCAAAGAAGTGCTTCCCCTGCCAGCTCCTAAAGTACCTGCACATTTCTCCATAATGGCAGTCTTCTATTGATATCTTATTTGTTCGTATCTGTGAGCTTCCGTTGAGAGATACGTTTTCGTCATCTTTATATCTCTACCAAAACAGAGTACCTGTCTTATTGTATATGATTGTATTTAATATACATTAATATAAACAATGTCTACTGATGTTACCAGAAATGAGATATCTAGGTCTTTAGCTCCTTGACCCTTACATACATCTTTACACTTCTCTTCCTTTCACCCCCCTATCGTACTTCCACAGTATGTTCGTTAGATTAATTATATCAGTTATTCTCTTTTGTTAAAAAAAGATGTAGCTCAGCCAAGAGCTGTATTGTGAGTACAATTCCTGTTTCTTATAACATCTTCATTCTGCAGTTTACAAGTTTATTTTCTGTGGCTTTCTCTAAACCTATCACACACTCAACTTGAAACTCTGAACTGAAACCTCTTCTCAAGATATACAAACATATTAGTAATCCCTGAATTTCATCTAGAAGCTGTCTGTCCCTTTCAGGTTCAGTTTCCCACTGTTACAAGCCTTTGGGAACCTCAACTCCTTGTAGGTTCCACTCACCAGGCTAAAAATATTGTTAGTATCCCCTAACTAATGAACGATTTAATGAAATCGTTCATTAAACGATTGAGCTATCTGTGATAAATTGTTTCCCACTTTTCCGATGAATGGAATCTATTTTTAAAACTGAAAAGCTCTTCTTAAAATCTTTACTTTTAGTTTTTTTTTTTACCTTTTTCGTAATTTAGGTAAGTAAATAAACTCTCTTAATGTTTTTAGTTTCCTCATCTAAGTCCTGAGATAATAATAAATGTAAGCTATTTGGAAAAATGCCTGGCTCGTAAAAGTGCCACACACAAAAACTACAGCAGAACTGTATTTCAACCTTCATTGTTTTAAATACATTATCTTATCTTTTACAATAATTGGAAAGAAAACCATTTTTCCTCTCCAGATTCAGATTTCAAATATTCCACTTTTCATTTGTAAAAGTGATTTTATATAATTTTCCACCTTTTTTCTTAGCTACCATATATCTGAGAAGGCTTAGTTTTACACTAGAGGAATATCCTAAGGGATTGTTCAAGGTGTTTGGGATATGATGTTAGAAAAGATTGTCTTTTCTATCCAACTAATTGGATAAATGGATATGAGAAAGTTGTATGCTGTTACAGTTCTTCCACTTGTTTAAATTCTAGTAAGTACCAGGTATTTTGTGGGGAGTTTTCTGAAGAAGGTAACGCTTTCACTATGGCTTAAAGACTGATAAAGTTAAGAAAATAAATACTCTAAATATTACATAATTTTCACTAAATCCTTTCCATTTAAAGGCAAAAAATATGGCTCAATAGAATGCATTTATTCTAATGGACAGAGTCCATTAGTCTATAAATCAGTCATTAACCTAAGGTTCAAGTGTTCATGACTGATCCATGAAGTGCTCAGAGCAGGATGCAAGTCTGGAGGGTCTCCTAGGCTTGTCCCATTTCCATTTCTAGCTCCTCAGTTGCACATTCAGTCCATGGCCATCAGGACCCTTCTTAGAAGGTAGCTATGCTCTGGAATCCTATGGAGTGTTACTGTTTTAGAGAAGATTAGACTCACAGTAAAATTGAGTAGAACGTACAGAGAGTTCCCATATACCTCCTGCCTCCTCCAAATAAACACACACACAGTATCCTGCATCATCATACACTGTACCAGTGGTGTATTTATTCCAATTGAAGAACCTACACCGGCACTTCGTTATCACCCAAAGTCCATGGTTTTACGTTAGTGTTCACTCTTGGTGTTGTATATTCTGTAGGTTTTGACTGATGTATAGTGAACATGTGGAATCATGTATCCACCTTTGTAATATACAGAAGAGTTACACTGCCCTAAAAACCTTTTGTGATCACCTATTCATTAGTACCCCCAGCCTCAACCCTTTGCAACCACTGATTATTTTACTGTCATCATATTTTTACTTTTTCCAGAATGTCCTATAGTAGGGCTCATGAAGCATGTAGACTTTTCAGATTAGCTTCTTTCACTTAAGGATGTGCATTCAGGTATATGTCATGTGTCTTGATGGCTTCATGGCTCATTTCTTTTTAGCACTGAATACTATTCCATTGTCTGGATGTACCAGAATTTCTTTATCCATTCACCTACCTAAGGACATCTTGGTTGCTTTCAAGTTTTGACAATAATGAGCAAAGCTGCTATAAACATCGCTGTGCAGGGTTTTTTTTTGTTTTTTAATGAATACAGGTTTTCAACTGATTAGGGCAAATACAAAGGAGCATGATTACCGAATTACATGGTAAGAGGATATTTAGTTTTGTAACAAACTGCCTTATTGTCTTTCAGAATGCCTGTACTAGTTTGCATTCCCATCAGCCATGAATCAAAGTTCCTGATTCTCCACATCCTCTCAGTATTCAGTAATGTCCTTGTTTTGGGAATTTGACCATTCTTATACATGTGGTATCTCATTCCTATTTTAAAGCCCTTTCCTTTTCAGACATTTTAATTTTTAAAGTTCCCTTCATTTTCTCTTATCCTATGCCCCTTGAGTGAGTAGCCAGTCTTTAGTTTTGTTCATTTGTAGTTAAAACAAGCTGTGGTGAGGTTGATTGGAAGGTATGTTGGAACGGGGCCTGAGGATTTTTAATTGTACGAAAGGAGCTCTTAATGCTCAACATGAACTTCAACTCAGAATTTGGGCCTGTTTTCATTTACATTTTTAAAGGTAAATTAAATGATAGAAGGGACATATCCCAGGTAGGGTGTGCTTTTCTTGTGTATCACATAGGAGAGAACCTTTCTTTTTCTTTCTCTTCAGAAACATAGAAATCACACACACTGCAGGACTTCCAGAAATAACTCACCAGCTGAATCTTGAGAGTGAAGAAGCTGGAGATTTGCTGAGGTGTTTGAACTGCTGGGATGATATAAGTATCCCAAAGAACAAGAAATGGTGTTGCCTAAAGGCCAGGATGACAGGTCCAAAGAAGATATTGTGAAGTTATTGGAATATATGGTGAATAACATTACATCCAATGACAGGCACATGTTCAAAACAACCTAGTCACTGATGGACTGGGAAAAAGTAGCTTTTAAAGATTTTCCTGGGGAAATGTGCAAACTCAAATGGTTAGAAATTTCTTATAACTTGAGAAAGTTTCGCACTTTGAAAGAATTAGTCCTGGAAGCAAAGGAAAATGTTGACAATCCTTACAAACGCAGAAAACACAAGAAGCATCCTGATTTACCAAAGAAGCCCTTGACAGTTTACCTCTGCTTTTTCAAAAAGATGCGACTCCAGTACACCCAAAAACACCCTAAGCTGAGCAACCAGGAGCTGACCAAGGTTCTGTCTGAGGAATACAAGAAGCTTCCAGAGCAGCTGAAGCTGAAATATAGTCAAGATTTCTAGAAGGAGAAACAGAAGTTTAAGGAGAAAATGACTCTGTTCAGAGAACAGCACCCTGATCTGGTCCAGAGCTCCACGAAATCTGATGTCCCCAAAGGAAGCCAAATCAAAGTGCCAAAGAAGTTTCAGGGAAATGTGCAAAAAGCGGTCTCCCCAAAAAAACAGTTTATTCATGAAGAGCCCAAGAAGCCACCTATGAATGGCTATCACAAGTTCCACCAGGATTTGTGGTTGAGTAGGGAGCTGAAAGGGTCGCCCCGAGGGAGCACATGGTAGAGATTAGTAGATGCTGGCAGCGTGTCCTACAGAACCAGAGGGAGTATTATAAGAAGGAGGCTGAGGAACTACAGAAACAGTACAAGGTGGACCTTGATCTCTGACTCAAGAGTCTGTCTCCTGAAGAACATGCTTATTACAGAGAGACAACCTATTTGAAGCATAAGAACATGAACGTGATGGGAGGCCCTAATCCCAAGATTAGGAAGATGGATCTGCAGTCCCCATCATCAGGGAATCTGCAGGGAGGGCTTGGACTGGGAAGGGGCTTCAGGCTCCAGAGACAGAATTATCAGATATGATGGGAGAATATTTTCCTGCCTCAGGGAGATCAGAGGAAAATAAGGAAGATGAACAAGAGGAGAAAGGCAGCAACTCCTCAGCCCACAGCAGTAGGTGAAGATGAAGATTGTGTCTGAGGACAGTGGCTGCAGCTCATCTACCTCAGGGGAATCCTCTGGCTCAGATTCCAGCTGAGCTTTTTTCACAACCTGAACAAAGAACTTCCCAGCAAAAGACCATGGCATCTGGGCTTCCCTGGTGGCGCAGTGGTTGAGAGTCCGCCTGCCGATGCAGGGGACACGGGTTCGTGCCCCGGTCCCGGAGGATCCCACATGCCGCGGAGCAGCTGGGCCCGTGAGCCATGGCCGCTGAGCCTGCGCATCCGGAGCCTGTGCTCCGCAGCGGGAGAGGGCCCAACAGTGAGAGGCCCGCGTACCGCAAAAAACAAAAAAAAAAAGGCCATGGCATCTTCATCAAATAGAAGGGCTCTTCTCCCTGTGCCCTTTCATTGCCTTCCTTCTTTCCTTCCCTGTTCAATACAAAGTATGACCAGTTGGGAAAAAGACATCTCGTGCAGTAATTTCTGGTTCCTCTCTGTACCCCAAGTCCACCCCCAGAGACAGTCAATGCAATGAATACTCTTGGAGTAAACAATGATCTGATTGGGCTGCCGTACACTCTGGACTAGGCTGAGTTTCCTGAACAGAGAAGTTTTATTTTCCTCACCTGCTGCCAGAGCTGTGAGGGAGCCCCGAGGAGTCTGTGACTCCTCCCTTCTCTGTGATCCTGTCCCTTAGGACTTCTGCATGGGAACAGGGAATGGGAAGATTTGATTGACTGGAGGTAGGAGAGTTGCCTTTAAGAAGATTGTCAAGCTCCTGATGTCTCTCTCCCTGCTCTGTGAAGTGAGAAGTTGGCCCTTCCCTATCTTGCTAGTGGCAGGGGCATGCGAGCAGCAGCATTTCTATATGTATATTTATCGCTTAGCTGTCACTGAGATTTTTCTTACTGATTTCAAAAATTAGAAATTAATTTTTAGGACTTCATCATTTCCATTTGAATTAACTCCTCCTTAAAATCAGTCTCCTTTGACTCTTGGAACTAATTTTCCAGGCCATGTCTAAATTTATTTTGGTTCTGCCCCAATCCCTTCCTCATGCTCCAGGTTGTAAGTGAATAATGTTTTCAGCATACACTTGATTTATTTGTATTACATTACGAGTTTGTACGTGTTGTGTGTATAAGTATTTTAGTCCATAGGCTACTAAGCTTTTTGGAATTAATGTACAAATATGACACTGCTTTTATTATTTTGGTTTACTAATATATATATATATATATATATATATGTTTAACATCCTTAGTGCAGTATAATTACTTTACAATGGTGTGTTAGTTTCTGCTTTACAACAAAGTGAATCAGCTATACATATACATTTATCTCCATATACCCTCCCTCTTGCGTCTCCCTCCCACCCACCCTATCCCACATTTCTAGGTGGTCACAAACCACCGAGCTGATCTCCCTGTGCCATGAGGCTGCTTCCCACTAGCTATCTATTTTACGTTTGGTAGTGTATATATGTCCATGCCACTCTCTCACTTCATCCCAGCTGACCCTTCCCCCTCCCTGTGTCCTCAAGTCCATTCTCTACATCTGCGTCTTTATTCCTGTCCTGCCCCTATGTTCTTCAGAACCTTTTTTTTTTTTAGATTCCATATATCTATGTTAGCATATGGTATTTCTTTTTCTCTTTCCTTCACTCTGTATGACAGTCTCTAGGCCCATCTACCTCACTACAAATAACTCAATTCCATTTCTTTTTATGACTGAGTAATATTCCATTGTATATATGTGCTGTTCCTCGGTTGATGGACATTTAGGTTGCTTCCATGTCCTGGCTATTGTAAATAGAGCTGCAGTGAACATTGTGGTACATGTCTCCTTGTGCACTATGGCTTTCTGAGGGTACATGCCCAGTAGTGGAATCGCTAGGTCATATGGTAGCTCTATTTTTCGCTTTTTGAGGAACCTCCATACTGTTCTCTATAGTGGCTGTATCAATTTACATTCCCACCAACAGTGCAAGAGTGTTCCCTTTTCTCCACACCCTCTCCAGCATTTATTGTTTCTAGATTTTTTGATGATGGCCACTCTGACTGGTGTGAGGTGATACCTCATTGTAGTTTTGATTCCCATTTCTCTAATGATTAGTGACGTGGAGCATCCTTTCATGCGTCTGCTGGCAATCTGTATATCTTCTTTGGAGAAATGTCTATTTAGGTCTTCTGCCCATTTTTGGATTGGGTTTTTGTTTTTTGATATTGAGCTGCATGAGCTGCTTGTATATTTTGGAGATTAATCCTTTGTCAGTTGCTTCATTTGCAAATATTTTCTCCCATTCTGAGGGCTCTCTTTTCCTCTTGTTTATGGTTTCCTTTCCTGTGCAAAGGCTTTTAAGTTTCATTAGGTCCCCTTTGTTTATTTTTGTTTTTATTTCTGTTTCTCTAGGACGTGGGTCAAAAAGGATCTTGCTGTGATTTATGTCAGAGAGTGTTCTGCCTATGTTTTCCTCTAAGAGTTTATAGTGTCTGGCCATATATTTAGGTCTTTAATCCATTTTAATTTTATTTTTGTGTATGGTATTAGGGGGTGTTCGAATTTCATTCTTTTACATGTAGCTGTCCAGTTTTCCCAACACCACTTATTGAAGAGATTGTCTTTTCTCCATTTTATATTCTTGCCTCCTTTATCAAAGATAAGGTGACCATGTGTATGTGGGTTTATCTCTGGGCTTTCTATCCTGTTCCACTGATCTATACTTCTGTTTTTGTGCCAATACCATATTGTCTTGATTCCTGTAGCTTTGTAGTATGGTCTGAAGTCAGGAAGCCTGATTCCTCCATCTCCATTTTTCTTTCTCAAGATTGCTTTGGCTATTTGAGGTCATCTTGTTTCCATAAAAATTACGAAGTTTTTTCTCTAGTTCTGTGAAAAATGCCGTTGGTAGTTTGATAGGCATTGCACTGAATTTATAGATTTCTTTGGGTAGTATAGTCTATTTCACAATGTTGATTCTTCCAATCCAAGAACATGGTATATCTCTCCATCTGTTTGTGTCATCTTTAATTTCTTTCATCAGTGTCTTACAGTTTTCTGCATACAGGTCTTTTGCCTTCTGAGGTAGGTTTATTCCTAGGTATTTTATTCTTTTTGTTGCAATGGTAAATGGGAGTGTTTCCTTGATTTCTCTTTCAGATGTTACATCATTAGTGTATAGGAATGCAAGAGACTTGTATGCACTAATTTTGTATCCTGCTACTTTACCAAATTCATTGATTAGCTCTAGTAGTTTTCTGGTAGCATATTTAGGATTCTTTAAATATAGTATCATGTCATCTGCAAACAGTGACAGTTTTAATTCTTCTTTTCCAATTTGGATTCCTTTTATTTCTTTTTTTTCTCTGATTGCTGTGGCTAAAATTTCCAAAACTATGTTGAATAATAGTGGTGAGAGTGGGCAACCTAGTCTTGTTCCTGATCTTAGTGGAAATGGTTTCAGTTTTTCACCTTTGAGAATGATGCTGAATGTGGGTTTGTCATATATGGCCTTTATTATGTTGAGGTAAGTTCCCTCTATGTGTACTTTCTGGAGTGTTTTTATCATAAATGGGTGTTGAATTTTGTCGAAAGCTTTTTCTGCATCTACTGAGATGATCATATTGTTTTTATCCTTCAGTTTGTTAATATGGTTTATCACATTGTTTGATTTGTGTATGTTGAAGAATCCTTGCATTCCTGGGATAAACCCCACTTGATCATGGTGTATGTTCCCTTTAATGTGCTGTTGGATTCTGTTTGCTAGTATTTTGTTGAGGATTTTTGCATCTGTGTTCATCAGTGATATTGGCCTGTAGTTTTCTTTTTTTGTGACATCTTTGTCTGGTTTTGGTATCAGGGTGATGGTGGCCTTGGAGAATGAGTTTGGGAATGTTCATCCCTCTGTTATATTTTGGAAGAGTTTGAGAAGGATAGGTGTTATCTCTTCTCTAAATGTTTGATAGAATTCACCTGTGAAGCCATCTGGTCCTGGGCTTTTGTTTGTTGGAAGATTTTTAATCACAGTTTCAATTCCAATGCTTATGATTGGTTTCTTTATATTTTCTATTTCTTTCTGATTCAGTCTCGGAAGGTTGTGCTTTTCTAAGAATTTGTCCATTTCTTCCAGGTTGTCCATGTTATTGGCATAGAGTTGCTTGTAGTAATCTCTCATGATCCTTTGTATTTCTGCAGTGTCAGTTCTTACTTCTCCTTTTTCTTTTCCAATTCTATTGATTTGAGACTTCTCCCTTTTTTTCTTGATGAGTCTGGCTAATGGTTTATCAATTTTGTTTATCTTCTCAAGGAACCAGCTTTTAGTTTTATTAATCTTTGCTATCATTTCCTTCATTTTTTTCCCATTTATTTCTGATCTGATGTTTCCTTCTGCTGACTTTGGGGTTTTTTGGTTCTTCTTTCTCTAATTGCTTTTGGTTTAAGGTTAGGTTGTTTATTTGAGGTGTTTCTTGCTTCTTGATGTAGTATTGTATTACTATGAACTTTGCTCTTAAAACTGCTTTTGCTGCATCCCATAGGCTTTGGGTTTTCGTGGTCATTTGTTTCTAGGTATTTTTTGATTTCCTCTTTGATTTCTTCAGTGATCTCTTGGTTATTTAGTAGTTTGTTGTTTAGCCTCCATGTGTTCGTACTTTTTACAGATTTTTTCCTGTAATTGATATCTACTCTCATAGTGTTGTGGTTGGAAAAGATACTTGATACAATTTCAATTTTCTTAAATTCACCAAGGGTTCATTTGTGACCCAAGATATGATCAATCATGGAGAATGTTCCATGAGCACTTGATAAAAAAGTGTATTCTGTTGTTTTTGGATGGAATGTCCTATAAATATCAATTAAGTCCATCTTGCTTAATGTATCATTTAAAGCTTGTGTTTCCTTATTTATTTTCATTTTGGTTGATCTCTCCATTGGTGAAAGTGGCGTGTTAAAGTTCCCTACTATGACTGTGTTACTGTCTGTTTCCCCTTTTATGGCTGTTAGCATTTGCCTTATGTATTGAGGTGCTCCTATGTTGGGTACATAAATATATACAATTGTTATATCTTCTTCTTGGATTGATTCTTTGATCATTATGTAGTGCCCTTCTTTGTCTCCTATAATAGTCTTTGTTTTAAAGTGTATTTTGTGTTACATGAGAATTGCTACCCCAGCTTTCTTTTGATTTCTGTTTGCATGGAATATCTTTTTCCATCCCCTCACTTTCAGTCTGTATGTGTCCCTAGGTCTGAAGTGTGTCTCTTGTAGACAGCATATATATGGGTCTTGTTTTTGTATCCATTCACCCACTCTATGTCTTTTGGTTGGAACATTTTATCCATTTACATTTAAGGTAATTATCAATATATGTGTTTCTATTATCATTTTCGTAATTGTTTTGGGTTTGTTATTGTAGGTCTTTTCCTTCTCTTGTGTTTCCTGCCTGGAGAAGTTCCTTTAGCATTTGTTGTAAAGCTGGTTTGGTGCTACTGAATTCTCTTAACTTTTGCTAGTCTGTAAAGAAAATTTTAATGATGATAGAATACTTTTTCTGTGTATTAGCTATTTCACTCATGTATTTGTTCATTCATTTGCCTTGTATTTATTTTTGTTATGTTCTAAGTGCTTCATTGGATAGTGGGAATATAGTAGTAAATAAGTCAAAGGCCATCCTTACTCTCTCAGAATTTTCAGTCTGCAGTAAAAAGTATCTAGTAATTTGGGGAAAGTTTGTTGAACATTATGATGAGATGGCATATGCTCAGAGAATGTGTTATAAGAGGAACTATACTGGTCTGTGGAGTCAGGAAAAACTTTCTGGAAAAGCTGTTGATGAGCTGTGATGTGCTGAATGGCCAGGGTTTAGAGAAAGTCTAAATGTTTGACAAAGAGAAAGGGTTTGACCAAATCTGTCAAATACATTTATCCAACCAACTAGGTCACACTTGAAGAAAAAACT
The DNA here is from genome assembly GCF_008692025.1 of Phocoena sinus. Classification (NCBI taxonomy): domain Eukaryota; kingdom Metazoa; phylum Chordata; class Mammalia; order Artiodactyla; family Phocoenidae; genus Phocoena; species Phocoena sinus. Next base: position 30,904,087 of record NC_045770.1, read on the forward strand.
GAGCTATTCCTTTTGTTTACTATGCTGAGATATATACCACTTCATTCTTCTACCCCAGTATGGTTCAACTATGGAAGAAAAACACATTGCTTAAAATGTAAATGAACCTTATGATAGGTAATTTTTATTTTAATACAAATATTATTTTTTTAAAAGAATATCTATTGATTATATTCTAGAAATGCTCAATAAAAAAGTTTTTATTAATAGATCATTTAATTAACAAATTTATATATTCAACATGGTTATGCCATTTTATAAACATACCATCATTATGTTCATTAAATTGCAATAGGCTCAGAGACAGTCAAGTATCATCCTGTAGCCTCACATGAGGTCTCAGGACAGTAACTTCCTCCGACAAGAAGTTCATCTAATAAATGGTCACAGAACTTGACTATTCATGGAGACCTAAGGCAAAGGAAAGGCTTCAGAGGGGAGGAAAAGAATGAAGGCAAGAAAGTATATATGAGGGAACCTCTGCAAACATCATAGAAGCTCACAGTTCCATTGTCATAATCCAGAAACACTCCAATCCCACCCAGAGGCCTTTGCACATACTGAATTAAGGGTGGGGAGTTCGTGGACAGAATATAATGATTGTTCACTTTCATAGAAGATAGCAAAAATGCTTCTTCAGAATCAATACTGATAACAGTATTGCTTGTCAAGATATCTTTACAGACTCCCAGAATCCAGTTCGAGGAGTGTGTCACATCCACCTCCCAGTAATGCCTTCCGGAGGTGAAGGCCACAGCTCCCCAGGCCACAAAACTCTCTGCACCCTGGAGCTCTCTGGACACACCATGATGGTCATCTCCATATATCATAGTTGTATCATCCTCAGAAAGGCTTACATTGTGAATGGTCGTTTTCTGACTCAGAACGTTATCCACTGCAGAAAGAGCAAAAATGTGGTCAACAAGTGGGATTTCCATGGCCTGAGAGGCAGAGGCTCTCTACCCAATGAGTCTTTTCATTTTCCCTCCTCCAAGGAAATACAAAATGAAGACAAAAAGGAGTTCAGGCTGGCTCTTCTATGAAGAACAAGAGTTATAACTATCTCTACAGCACACAGAAACACCTCAAATCATATAGAAAAAGAAAAAATCATACAGACATATCATGAACTCTGTGAAGTCTGATTTAATGTCAAATTCTTGATAGTTTATTTCAGGACACATAAAATTTTATTTTTTTCTTTACTTTAGAAAACTTTTCTTGTGTCTTTTGTCTTTAACACTGTTTAATATATAGAGAGCACTTTGATATTATGTGCGTATTTGTTGGGCTAGAGTCTCTACCTAGCAAGTTTTCAAAGCAAAAATGTTGATAGAAATCCATCAATGAATCGTTTGGAAGCTTCTAAAAGCATGTTATGACTAACCATGTTCACATATCCCTCACCTTTCAATTATTTTGAGATTGATCTAACAGCATTACGATGATTCTGCCTAAGCCAATTGTAGTCTATTTTGTCAAAAGTTAGTAATTATAGAAATAAGAAATATTCTTTGTATAATGCATGATAAACAATTGTAATATAGAACAAATTAAAACCAGCAATGCCATATATAACCTTTCAAGAGTGAAATAAACTGAATAAACATACAACATTAACTGCTACTCTGAGAACTAAATATTCTATTTCTTTATAACTAGCTGATCAATCCAGTTGCTCTCTTCTTGCTCGGCCTATTTCAGATGTAACTAAAAATATGTATCTTGCTTTGCATTTGCAGTAAAATACAGGTTGCAAAGTTCAGCCTTGTTCTTTGTAGCATGACTGTATTGGCAGAAAAGATATAACAGTTTTGGAAAGTCATGTACTAACTTCATGTCAGAAAAAATAAAATCAAAGAAGGCTCATTCCCAAGAACCACCAAAGAAATGGAGGCCTGATCACCAAAGCGCTGACTCTTACCTCTGAAGCTGTTCAGCACGTCTAGGATTCCAGTGACAGGCCAGGAAGTGAGCTCTGGGTTCACTGGCTGAGGCTTTTGCATCTGTACCAAATCAGTCCTGTAAAAAAATGATATCAGTTACACTTCAGGGCCAAAGGTTAATCACACAACCATTACAAAAGAAGCCATTTATTATATTTTTTTATTGGAGTATAGTTGCTTTACAATGTTGTGTTAGTTTTTGCTGTACAGCAAAGTGAATCAGCTATATGTGTATATATATCCCCTCTTTTTTGGATTTCCTTCCCATTTAGGTCACCACACAGCACTGAGTAGAGTTCCCTGTGCTATACAGTCGGTTCTCATTAGCTATCTATTTTATACATAGTAGCATATACATGTCAATCCTAATCTTCAAAAGAAGCTATTTTTAATCCTAGATATTTCATCAGAATTCTCCCATTTTTGGTTAACTGTGCATTCATTATATTCTACACTCCTGGGATTAAAAAAAAATGTTACCTTACTTTTTTTCAAAATATAAATTATATCAGATTTCAAATTCCCCATTCATTTTAGTCACTATTCCATTTCTAGAAATTTTGAGGTTTGTTTACTCGCTCTATTCAATCTCAGGTGATGCAAAGATCCTGGGCATTTTACGGAGAGCACAAATTCAGGCAAAGCTTTTGTACTTCAGTCAGCAAGTAGTCGCCAAAAGGAATAGTACACTGAACCAGACAGCTTTGCTCTTGTCAGCACAGCGAGGGAATTCAATTCCAGCCTGACTACCCTTGTCCTGAAAGTCCAACTTCCCAGTGTGCACCAGGAAGCCATTCCCTCTGAGGTCCAGCTTACAAGGGGGCTTTCAGTGATGGAACAGGTTGAGTCACTGCTACTTCTAGGAACAAAATCACAGCCCCTTTTCCCACTCTTAGGGAATCTACCTCTGTCCAGTATTATTCACCTTCCAACTCACTCAGGTAGGTTCTTCCTGTATTGCAACTTAGAAAATTTCGTACAGCACGTTTTACTATGGTAAGGCTAGAGAGGTGGAACAAAGTCCAGAATGTCAGAAGCCTTTTAGGTATATTTGAAATCAACCAAATGAGCAGGAAACTTCTGAGACCAAGGAGTAGAAGTCCTTCAGAACTCTTTTGAAATAAAATAGAAAATAGCCACAAAAACAATGTTAATAGCTCAAAAACTGTACAGTCTATCTGCCATTTGTTAGGATTCCACACCTGTGGACTCAATTATGATTTGAAACTGTGAAATCTGAATGAAAAATATTCAGAAAAAAATCAGGAAATTTCAAAAAGTAAAACTTGAAAATGCCACATACCAGGCAACTATTTACATAGCATTTAATTTACATTATAATAGGTGTTAGAAGTAGTCTAGAGATGATTTAAAGGATACTAGAAAATGTTTGTAAGTTATTTGTACATACTATGTCATTTTGTATAAGGGATTGTACATCCTCAGATTTAGGTATGGGGGAGGGCTTGGAACCAAATCCTCATGGTACTAAGGAATGACTGTACATTTACTTCATCAAAGAGACAGAAACATTCTCAGAAATCAGAAATCTTTAGTGTAAACTCACCTTTCCAATACATTGCCCAAGTTCTGCAAGGGAAAAAGAAAAGATGATGTTAATCATCAGAGTTCTGTCCTTTTGCATCTTCTTTAGTATTCTTGTTTGTTCCTTTTATTAAGGTATTTATTCTCTGATTCTTCTCTAAGGAACAATTAGAGGTTATCTTAATAACAGAGCCTAAACTAAAACATGATGGACTTAGGGTGCATTACAGAAGGAAGAAGGCCAGGAAGAGTCTGTGTTATGATGAAACAACATCTAGGTCTCCAATGTCACTCAGTGCCCTGTCCTATTCCCAAGGAGAGATCTCATTTATGATAACAATTAAAGCAAAACAGAGGACCATACAAAATGAATTATAGAAGACATTGAAATTGATTACCAGTTCTAATTTTTTCTAGACAATGGGCAAAACCTCAATGTATTCAGTAAGTATGAGATAAGAGAGTGACAAGGGATTAGGGGAACATACATTGAAAATTATTCCAACAAAGTTAACTTTTCCTGGCTACAGAATTTTGCTGCCTTTGGATAATCAGTGTGGAGAGTCCCCCATATCACACCGAAATAATTTTGTCATATGTTAGCTAATAAAAGGATTTAAAAAAAAACTCCCAAAGATTACCAGGCTATGAGAAATAAGGGATTGGACAAGTAAGATAATGGGAGTCAAGGAGCATCATCCCTTAGCTGAGATAAGAGTATATGCAGGTAACATTTCAATGTCATGGCAACGGTGCCCAGAATAGTACTTCCGTCTCTGAGGATGGAACCTCCCTTCTCACCTGGAGCAGCTCCAGGTCAGGCTTGTGGCACATCTCAGTCAGCTCTCTGTACATTTCTTTCAGACTTTCTTTCTGTTGAGTCATTCTGAATTCACTCTCCCTGAGTTGCTGGAGAATCTCCTTCGCTTCTTCCTCCAGCACCTCCAGATGGAGTTGCTCCTGCTCCTGGAGAAACAGGTGGATCCTCTGATACTGATCTTTGATCATCACCTTCCTTATGGCCGCATAGTTCTGCAGAGATAGTGGATTCAAAGAATCACTCATCCTCATTCTCAACAGAAAACGTCAAACATTATTTCCTTACTGTCATCGGGAAAGCTCTTGACAAACTTTCTACCTCACACCTCAGAGGGTCCTTCCTGTCCATCCTTTCTCTATGTTCCTAGTTTCTTTCCCCGTTTAAATCAAGCCATCCGTGGGATCCCAGTTTTTCTCCCTAGGAGGTTTCCTCAGGGTTCTTAGTCCATTATTTATTTTTTCTCTTACCTGAATCTTCTTTTCTTTTTGTTCCTTTGCCTGACTTTCCTAAATATATTTTTAAATATGTAAACCCCATATTATACAGTTTAAAAAATATTCTTTATTTTTCCTCTAGGTACTACTCTATTCCTCTCCTCTCCTTTAGAGTCACACTGAGTGCAATGTTCTCTTATCATCCATATCTGAGAAAGTTTATCCAAATATTCAAAATTTGGACTATGAATAATTCTCATGCCCTGGTTTTCCCATATACTAGTAATATTTGAAATAGCTTATATGGGCCTGTATATTTGTGATCACTGATATGTCATTTGAAACCACTACCTCTCCAGGGAAGAGACCACTGTCCTTTAACTGGGAACTTAAACTGAGCTAAAAGTCTAAGCTAGAATTATGTCAATATTCATACAAATGAAAAGGAACATTTTCATCCTTACCTCTAATGACAGAGTTTTATGCGTTTCCAGATTCAGATGGTTTTGCATTTCTTGTGTCATTTTCCATAAAGAGCCCATTCTCTTTAGAAGTTTCTCCTGGAAAATACCCATAAGCTTTAGTGACACAGATGGTGATACTGTAAATTTCATCCCCTTAATTATGAGCAAAGGGAGTCATTGAAAAACCGGTAATTGTGATTTAAAATGAAGTGATAAGATTTTTCCACGTTAATCTAGTCTGATTCTAATAGTTTGAATATCAGAAATGACAGAGACGTATCCTAGAAAATTGGGGGAACTTTACAGATGATGGAATCCATTTCCTAAGAAATTGAGACTCATATATTTATATAACCTGACTGAGAAAGCCTCAAGCTCACGTCAGATGTCAGTATGCCTGGTGCTGCCACATGCCCCAGGATGCAGCATTTCCACACGTTTGGACAATTGGGCAACAACATTGAAATGATACATTTCTATCTCGGGACCCACACTGAAAAATCCCCACCTCCACCTCTCCATCCCCATCAGCTTCATTATTATCCTCATCTTTCTCTCTGATTTAGGAGCCTGTAGGTTCCTAATTGCCTTAGAAGCACCACTTACCCGGTATTCCTCAGCAGCCCATTGTATTGGACTGTGGCTGTGAGCTGCATGCTCTGGGGACTCAGAGCAGGGGCCACAGAGCAGGGTCTTGTCAACCTCACAGAAGAGTCCTTTGGCTTCTTTGTGTGTCAAGCAGATCTGCCCCTCCAAGCTGTTGGTTTGTTTAGCTGCGTCCTGTCTGGCGAGGGAAGCCAGCCTCTTGAGTACAATATTGGTTTTGAAATCTGGCTTCTCTGATAGTCCCCTGCACTCAGGGCAGCTCTTTGGAGTCTGGTCTTCCTCCCAGCAGAGGTACAGGCAGGGACGGCAAAAGCTGTGCCCACAGTCTATGGTGACGGGGTCTATGAAGTAGTTCATACAGATGGAACAGGTTAGTTCATTCTGGAAAGCTTGCATGAATCCTTTGGAATCCATGTTTCTAGAAATTAAAGAGAAAGAACAAGAGTAATCATTCTAGTAATCATTCTTTTACCCTGATTAGAAAAAAAACAAAACAAAAAACAGCCTTTGGACAAAGCTTGTCTGCTTGAACTCTATCTGATTTACCTATTTGCTTACCCCCAGTACAAACCTAGAAGTGGTGAATACAGACAGATTGGGTTCATGCTATAACACAAATGATGAAATTAGAGAAGAGACTACCTAGCAACTTTATTGTTTAAAATAAGCCATGGTCTCAATCATACCTAAATTACATGGAAAAGCTTAAATATTAGAGCAAAGGCTAAGAGACAGGATGACACCAGAGTTCTTTTTAATAGATGATTGGTGCAGAAGCACAGAGAGAATCTCAATCTCTTTCTCTCCATGACTGGTACCCATACATGCACACACTTCATCTCTATGCTAATGGTCTCTATGCCTCATATCTCCCAAGTGACAGATACCCTTTTCCAAAGACAAAATTGTCTACATATAATTTAAGCTTGTTCAATTTAATCAATGTTGACTGAAATTTTGGAGTCCTAAAACTATAAAAAGTTGAGTATTTGCTTCCAACTTAAATAGCAAAACTCCTCCTCTCAAGGAAAAAGTATGCTATTTCTAGCTCAGGAAAACATTTTTTCCCAGTCTTTTCAGACCATCAGAGCACCTTCACATTTCAAACTGATGAATGTTCAAGCTACAACAGTAATCAGTAAAAATCAATTTTTAAAACCAACCACCCTCAAAAACATTATAATTTACACAGCAATTTCCTCTCTACACTAGAATATCCAGAGATGCAATTGATGGAGGCATGACCATAGACCTGTGTTATTGATATTTTCTTATATGATCAATGTCACTTGTTGGAAGTCCCTACCAGGTGATTGGATCTAGTCTGAATACATTTCAACTCTAGACTGCAAACCGAAGGCTTTCAACAGGTAGCAAATAAGACCTTACAAAAATGTATCATAATTAGTTCAATACATTTAAGTCATGTTGATCTGTACAAAGACCATGTAACGTCTACATTACATTCAGCATTTTAGGTGTTTTATGTGCTCCATAGATACATATAAATGGGAAAATTTAAGACCTAAAGACATCTAATACCACAGAAGGTAATGAAATAAAAAGTATTAAATAACAATATTACAAATATCAATTTATTGCAATTGCTCTAGTTACAGATATTTTAAATATTGATGTCAGTTAAAAAAAAACGAAGAAAACTACTTGTTTGCTTGGACAAGACCCAAGCAGGCCAAGAGGTAAATGAAAAGTATTTGCATAAGGGAAAGTAGGCATGAAGATATTTGCAATCAATTCCTTGCTTACCAGAGTCTACTGTGAGTGGTCTCACCTCTGGAAGCCTGGACGTCCTAGTAGCCTGTGGAGGTCAGGGTCAACAAGAACTCTCCAAAGCTTGGCAGCTACACACTCTCTCAGTCTACCTTGGAGAATCAGTCGCCTCTGGACAAAGGTGCTTTTTAAAGGATTAGACTCACTTGAGGCCACACCTACTTCCTGAGATTGGATACACCTTCAGACAGGAAGGTGTGAAAACAGCTGATTGGGTTTGCAGCATATAGAAAACAACACTTGAGGGGTAAGACCCTAAAAGAATACAGACTTCCTTTAGGGTAAATGTAAGAAGGTTGACCCCACACAAGTTGTTTGAAAATACATTTGAACTGAAGAAATGATTTCATGAAATTATTTTTTATTCTTCAAGCAATGACTTCATAATTGTTAAAATGTATATTCTTACTCTACTTTTAAAATTTATAATAGCTAATGATGTTTCTAGCCATTGTTTATCTGATTATGCTTGAAAATAAAACATTAATTGGAATAATTGACACACCTACACTATATACATTTCTCATTTCTCATAAAAAATGTTGTTTAAATAATTGTGTATATATAATAATTGGTGAAATTAACTGTGCTAAGCTTTTTCTTACCTTTAATATTTTATGAGTACTGTGGAATAAATGGTTTATGTCCAAATAAAATCTATTGTTTGGACTCATACATTTGTAAATTTTTTTTTTTTTTTTTTGTGATACGCAGGCCTCTCACTGTTGTGGCCTCTCCCATTGCGGAGCACAGGCTCCGGACGCACAGGCTCAGTGGCCATGGCTCACGGGCCTAGCCGCTCCGTGGCATGTGGGATCCTCCTGGACCAGGACACGAACCCGTGTCCCCTGCATCGGCAGGCGGACTCTCAACCACTGTGCCACCAGGGAAGCCCCTGTAAATACTTTTAATCAGAATACTTTATATATATTATGCATATAACTTATACATCAATGGATATATTCATATTAAAATATAAATATAATGTAGTAACTACTTATACAATATTTATGTGAATAATTATCTTTAATAAAATGAATAAAGAAAATTGGTTTTTTGTGAGGTATAATTGACATATAACATTATATAATATTCAGATATACAAGCTGAGTGATTTGTTATTCATATATATTATGAAATAATCACCACAATAAGTCTAGTTAACATTCGTCACACTACATAGTTACAAATACTTTTTCTTGTGAAGAGAATTTTTTTTATAATGTTCATTTATTTATTTATTTTCTTATTAGTCATCCATTTTATACACATCAGTGTATACATGTCAAACCCAATCACCCAGTTCATCACCCCCACCCCCAACCGCTTTCCCCCCTTGGTGTCCATAGGATTGTACTCTACATCTGTGTCTCAATTTCTGCTCTGTAAACGTGTTCATTTGTACCATTTTCTAGGTTCCACATATATGCGTTAATACACAATATTTGTTTTACTCTTTCTGAGTTACTTCATTCTGTATGATAGTCTCTAGATCCATCCACGTCACTACGAATAACCCAATTTCTTTCCTTTTCATGGCTGAGTAATATTCCATTGCATATATGTACCACAACTTCTTTATCCATTTGTCTGTCAATGGGCATTTAGGTTGCTTCCATGACCTGGCTATTGTAAATAGTGCTGCAATGAATACTGGGGTGCATGTGTCTTTTTGAATTATGGTTTTCTCTGGGTATATGCCCAGTAGTGGGATTGCCGGATCATATGGTAATTCTATTTTTAGTTCTTTAAGGAACCTCAATACTGTTCTCCATTGTGGCTGTATCAATTTACATTGCCACCAACAGTGCAACAGGGTTCCCATTTCTCCACACCCTCTCCAGCATTTGTTGTTTGTAGATTTACATGTAGCTGTCCAGTTTTCCCACCACCACTTATTGAAGAGACTCTCTTTTCTCCATTGTATATTCTTGCCTCCTTTGTCATAGATTAGGTGGCCATAGGTTCATGGGTTTGTCTCTGGGCTTTCTATCTTGCACCATTGATCTATATTTCTGTTTTTGTGCCAGTAACCATACTATCTTGATTACTGTAGCTGTGTAGTATCATTTGAAGGCAGGGAGCCTGATTCCTCCAGCTCTGTGCTTCTTTCTCAAGATTGCTTTGGCTATTCAGGGTCTTTTGTGTTTCCATACAAAATGTAAAATTTTTTGTTCTAATTCTGTGAAAAATGCCAGTGGTAATTTGATGGGGATTGCATTGAATCTGTAGATTGTTTTCGGTAGGGTGGTCATTTTCACAATACTGATTCTGCAATCCAAGAACATGTTATATCTCTCCATCTGTTCGTATCATCTTTGATTTTTTTCATCAGTGTTTTATAGTTTTCTGAGTACATGTCTTTTGCCTCCTTAAGTAGGTTTATTCCCAGGTATTTTATTGTTTTTGCTGTAATGGTAAATGGGAGTGTTTCCTTAATTTCTCTTTCAGATTTTTCATCATTAATGTATAGGAATGCAAGAGATTTCTGTTTATTAATTTTGTATTCTGCGACCTTACTAAATTCATTGATTAGCTCTAGTAGGCTTCTGGTGGCATCTTTAGGATTTTCTATATATATTATCATGTCATCTACAAACAGTGACAGTTTTACTTCTTTTCCAGTTTGGATACCTTTTATTTCTTTTTCTTCTCTGATTGATGTGGCTAGGACTTCTCAGACTATGTTGAATAATGGTAGTGAAAGTGGACACCCTTTTCTTGTTCCTGATCTTAGAGGAAATGCTTTCAGTTTTTCACCATTGAGAATAATGTTTGCTGTGGGTTTGTCATATATGGCCTTTATTATATTGAGGTAGGTTCCCTCTATGCCCACTTTCACCATGCAATATTTTTTTTTTTTTTTTTTTTTTTTTGCGGTACGCAAGCATGTGGGATCTTCCTGGACCGGGGCACGAACCCGTGTCCCCTGCATCGGCAGGCGGACGCTCAGTCACTGCGCCACCAGGGAAGCCCCACCCTGCAATATTTTAAACACTTTATTTTGAGGATCAAATGTGCGAAACAAATTTACTGAAGAAATGACTTAATATTTTCAGGTTTCATCTCAGATACCAGTTTCCACCTTACATTTTGGTGAGTGTCCATTGAAGTGGCTGTTTCTTTGAGAGGCTTCCTAAGCAAGCCTGAGATGGGAGGGGTGGTAGGTGGAGAATACATACACATATGCATACTACATACACACATAATTGCATTTGACTTTTATAAAAACTAGAAGCCAAAAAAAAAAAAGCCTTTATCCAAGAAATAGATCATGGTGAGCATAACAAAAAACAAATTCCTATAAATGCAGAAAATCTTCAAATTCTGATATATAATTTTGAGTTGGTTAAACGAGTTTTAGATGAAGGATAGTCTTTTCATTTTCCCACCTGTTATGTATCAAGGTACGGCCTCTATCTTTCTTGTTCTGCCCTGGGGGTTTAGTTTATAGCACAGTGCCTGACACACAGGGAGACTTCCACAGACATTTGTTTAATAAATGACGAGGGAAGGGCAGTTTTTGCAGCACTGCCCATATTCATTGCAAGTTTTGACACCTTAATGGTGCTTGTAAGTGAAATCATCTTTTTCTAAATTGTCTTTCTAACAGCCCTTCACAGTACCCTGAACTCTGTGAGCATTTAATAAATTTGAATTTCAGTCACACTGTATTATGAAGGCCGAAATGCGTTCCATCCGGTTTCCAGTTCTGCTGAAATTAGCGGAGCTCGCCAGGTCCAGGAGCTCAGTCGGCCCGGCGCCCACAGCACAGCACAGCCCTCCAGCCCCAAACTCTCCCGCTTTTCCCGTTGGAGGCTGCAGGGAGGAGCGGAAGATCTGGGATCCGGGGAAGGGGTCGGTATACATACCCAGCATAAATCCACCCAGGAAATATGCCAGCGCTGTAGCCAAGCACATCCAAAGCTACGGAAGACCCTGGACTTGGCCATGGCTTCCGCAGGACTGAGAGAGAAGAGCCTGCTGGCCGAGCGAGCCTCGGGAATGCTGGCGAACTAGAGCGCGCCCAGGGGATCCAAAGAACGGCCAGGTTGCTGCCAACCTCACCTGCTGCAGCCTTGCGCAAAACCCCGCCTCCGCCCCACAGGTGGGTCCAGAGGCGAATGGAAACTGGCAGCAAACTCCTGGCCCCTGGAGCACCCGGGGACTTCGATGGGAGAGAGGAAGCCGTGCAGGGAGAGGAGACATTCTGCCTGTTGGCAGACAACGTCCATTCTGTTGATCCTGGACAAGTCTGCGTTCCGGGGGACTACTGAAAATGTCCCTGCTTGTTCCCTGAAGAACTCTACTTACCAGCCTCTTTCCAGGAGCTGCTGAATGTTGGCAGCCAAGTGCATTTAACTACTGCTTTTCCTTCACTGTTGATCACTCTGCTGTCGGATTCTAATTTCTAACTTGGCACATTTGGGAAACATTTCTGGTCCTGGCTGCTCCCTGATAACACGTTAGTTTCTCAACAACATATAACATCGAAACTGATGGGATTGTGTTCTTTGGTTCTCCCTTACCTGAACAAGTCTCCAAATTTCTGTAATTCTCAAGTTTCTTCCTCTGTGATTGGGGTTTTTGCCTACCTCACTACAATGTTGTAGGTTCAAATTGATACAATTAACCACTGAAAGTGCCTTGCAACATAACTTGATGGTAGGTTTTCAACAAATGTCATCTTCCCTGCCCTCCCCCCTCCTATCACATTTCCCCCAGTATTTCTTTCTGAAAGTGATTTAAAGATTTACAAATGGTGGTCCTCTTAAATAGGATGACTCCATCCATCCATTTTACCCTGGAGGAAATCTTTAGGAATTCCTGATGGGATTCCTCCTATCCAACCAAAAGCAGTTTGCAGTCAGAGCAAAGATGGCTGCTGAGTGGAATATGAACTGGATAGTACATGTCTGGTTATACCCCCAATCTTCGCTGCATTGTCTGAGGCCCTGATAATCTTAGTAAAGACACTTTTCTTTGTTCCTATCAAGTTGCCGGAAGGGTCTAATTTCTTTTTCTTGCACTGTAATTGTTGATAGATGTATTTGATGGTTTTTCCCTTAGCACTTCTGTAGAAGTAATGTACAATAGAAGAAATACAGGTTTCTAATAAATTTCAGACTATACTACTGAATTGGGTAACAAAGTACAGAACTCTAAAAATCTAATGGCTTCCTAAAACTGCTAACAAAAGATCAAGCTCAGCAAGAATCAATCACATTCATGATTGAATGAACTGATGAATATGACTATAATTTTTATGACTTTTTGTTTGAAATATTACTGACTTTTTAATCTTTCATTTTCATATATGAGGAAACATTTCCTCTTATGTAATGAAATATAGCAATTTGGTAAATTATACCTTTGTAAGCAGAATTGAAACATTTATATTTGTTCTCCCCCCCCGATCCCTCCAGAATTTGAAAACTCTTAGTATTTGTGTTTTTATGGCAATAGTTACTTACATAAATCCACTAATAATCTGTTCTCCTTTTAAGAGAGCACAATTGGAAAAATTAATTATATTAAAAGGCTTTGACTAGAATGTCACATTTTAGAATATGCATCCAATCAGACATGACCAGACAGTTTTAGGGAACTAAGATTGACTTTATGGAGGCATAAAGCCCCTTGGAAAATCAGCCTGGTACCTTGCTTGCAAAGTTCCCAGAAGCCTTACCAGGTGAGAAAGTAAGGTCACTTCCTGGCAGATATAAGAACCTCAGGATATTTGGGGGACCTCAAGAAGAGAATTAACCCAAATCTATAGGTATTACAGGTGAGTCTGATGGTAAGTTCTTGGCTTGGCTGGCTGACTTCAAGAGGCTATTAAAAATTCAGTCTGGAGATTCCTTATGAAAAGTTTCAGCAAAGAGTATTTAAAAGAGCCTATGTGAAAAAAAAAAAAAAAAAAAAGAGCCTACGTGCTCAATTGCTATCCTTGCCAGACTTATGTAAATATTCAGGCCAAATTTCTTGTAACTCATCTTATTTTGCAAACGAATTAATTTTAATTTGGCTTTCTTTGATAAAAGTGAGGGTGACTATAGAGAGAAAAAATTTCTCTTTCAGTAGAAACTATAATACACTGTTATTAATATTAGATTCTAGTTCTATTAATCATCCTTGAGATTTTGGTTGTCCACCTGAAAACCAAAATGGATCCTGAATTCTTCTAGTTTCTTCAAATATTTGACTACAATTCTTCAAACTAACATTTCCAATTTTTCTCCCACTTTTGACTTGGAATCATTGAGAACTAAAGCTGCCCTTTCCCTGAAACCCTGCTATCTGAAGCTGAACAGCTTGATATAAATGTAAGAGAGACCACCACAATAGCCCATGCTTAGGCAATCTCTGTACCTGTTGCTTTGTAAGCCACTCAGAAAGTTTACATGAATACCTAATGACATCATCAGAGACATTTCTAACTGCAAAAGATGCTTCAACCTTCAGATCTAGAAATCTTCTCAAATGGAAGCTCTCAGGACTCAGTTGCTGAGTTTATATTTGTTCCAATCATTAAACTTTGTTTTACTTTTGTCTCCACAGAAATGCGTCTTATTAAATACCTGACTGCTCACACCCTATAGGCCTAACTTTGAGAGCCCACTTGCATCACTGCCTCCTGAAATGAGTAACTGACATGACCTACTGTCAGAACTAAGAAATTGGCTCAGCGAGATGAAGCAATCTATTGACTCAATTTCTGGAATGTGAAACTTCTTAAAAGAAATTTCAAAGTCAGGACTGTAGGAGAGCAAAATTTGCCACCCCAAAATGTCTCTTTGGTATGTGTACTATTTCTAGATGAAAACAGCCAAGGCCTCAAAGACTCAGGAATAAACTTTTACCTTCCCCCTAACTGCCGAAAAGAATGTAGATAGAGGACCAGTGGCAGGAATGGAGCTATCACCATTGATAACTATAGGATGAACCAGGTGTGGTAGACAGGGAAGAACCAGGAATAGTCTGTTAAAATTCCTCTCAGTGTTCCATTGTCTCTACCTGGCCCAGCAAACTTTTTTTTTTTTTAACCAAACATTTGCTTTTCCATTTCCATGTGACATGCCTTCCTCCCCTTTGAAGTCCCAAACCCTGAGAGTTTTAGCCATTGTTGGGAGTTACTCAGTTTTCTGGGTCTCTCTCATGTATACATGTTAATAAATTGTTTGATTTTCTCATGCTGTAAAAGAAGGACTAAGTTATTTGTGAAATTTGTTTTTCTTACTCTTATCTCAATTTTTATAGCTAGTAAATGTTGACGAATAGAAAAATCATTTCATTCATTAGCACAGCTTCCCAACCTGATTAATCTTCCCAAATTAAAATTAGATTATTCATTTTTTCAGTATTTATTGAGTGGCTATAGCATTCCAGACATCGTAAAAAATTCTGATGATATGACCCTTGCCTTTAGGAAGCCTACAATACAATAAGAAGGCAAATATTGAATATGTAATTCAATGTAAGAAGTTCTAAAAAGGAGCAGTATTACCTTAAATGTGAAGTGTGTCACTGCCTTAATAGGTGACATCTGCAATCTTGTTCTTGCCAATCCATTGTAAAAAGTCCAGTTAGCTGGTTTAGCAAGTCTTTGGACTTTTTTAAAAAAAAATATGGATACAAATTCAATATCTCTTCTTCTTAATTAAGCTTAAAGCAGAAGGCTGCTATCTAATTATTAGCATCTTAGAGGATATTTGTATCTTACAAAGCACACTTAACAAAGCAACATTGCTGATTTATGCCAACCCCTTTCAGTCTTTCCTTCAAAGCTAAAAAATATATGAGACTTTTAGTACTGGAAAATCAGTCTCTCAGTAAAACTATTAACACATTTGATCTGCACATTATTCAGAGCCTCTAGCAAGACAGAACTCATTATCTTCTCCATTCATAAAATTAAATTGTTCCTATATAATCTTCCCCCACCCCTTCTAACATCCTAGAAGAGGCAATCTTGTAACTTCAAAGTCAAAATCCCTTCAAATGGGTCACAGCAAGGTTTGAAAACAAAGTACCACATATGTACTAACAAAGCAGTATATGTAAATTTCTTAATAAACATACCAATAATTAAGATTCAATAGAGAAGAATAATGTTTAGTGTCAAATTTCATGTTTTGGCTGAAGATGTTGCCTTATCTCTCATAAATGAGGAATCACCTAGATGCTCACTGTACAGATATAAACATGATGCCATTAATGATGTCACAAGGTGACAGGATGATGCCATTAATGATGTCACAAGGTGACAGGATGTTCTGGTCATCCAGATAGCAACATTCTCTTTCCAAAAAAGTGAAAAGTTGATGTCATGATGGCTGAGATTCATGACAAGTGTTACATTCTAGTTGAGTATTAAAATCCTATGTCTAAAAACTGCCCAAAGTTAGTTTGAAACTTAAGATGTCAGAATGTTAGTATATTGTACAATAAATCATAACATATAACAGGTGAGAAGTGAGACAGGAGTGTAGTGTGAAAAGTATAAAAGACTGATAAAAGTAAGTGAGAAGAAAGTTTAAAAGAAAGGCAGAAAACCATGACTGGATGATTTCCTCCTGAAGTCACAATTACTCTACTCAACAGTAAATGTAGAAATTAGAAAAGACCCACCAAGTTAAAGTGTAAAACAGAAAGAGGGCTGCAACCCACGTCCTCCTATCAATACCGGCTGTGTGTACCATGATGCTAACATTCCAGGCAGAATGGTAAATTATATTATTTGGCCTTTAAACCATGTTTCCCTATTCAGTATTATAATTAACACATACCTTCGGCCTATTTTCCATGATAGCTTTTACATAATACTACTAGGATTAGGGGACCCCCTCATGGTTTTTCTTCCAACACTCATTCGTCATTTACATCCTCAGTCCCTGTGTACCTTCAGTACCATTAGGTTATGAATAAATCGCTCTTGATTTATTTATTATTTATTTATTTTTTGGCCGTGTCGCACAGCTTGCGGGATCTTACTTCCTCCACCAGGGCTTGAACCCCGGCCCTCTGCAGTGAAAGCACAGAGTCCTAACCACTGGACCACAAGGGAATTCTTAAAATCTCTCTAGATTTTTGATCTTCCTTCTAACAGCACTTTCTCTATTCTATCTTACCTGACACATATTTTTACTTGATGATACCCTTTCCCCTAAAAGCAGAAAAAATTCCACTTCATGGGAAAGTAGAAATAAGTCCTGTAGGGACTCATGGGATCAGAGAGGAACGATGGACCTTTGCTCTGACATCATCAATTCACTGGTTGTTCTCTTTTGAAGTTACTACCCTCTGATTATATCATCTGCTTCTTATTCTCATCACCGTCCCCAGGTGAACACCAAGATATTCTCCCACCTTCTGCAATGTTTTTCACAGCTGTCTTGTAGATTTTTGGTGCACCTCTGGCCCTTAACTCTTCCTTTTCTTTCACATCTTGCATCTAATCCACCAGTAAGGTCTATTGGCTCTGCAATCAAAATATATCATGAATCCAGCTGCTCCACCAGTATTCATCTAATCCTAGCCACAGTCATCTCTCATCTAGACTTCTGCAACAGACCCCTAGCGGGGCTCTTCCTCCACTGTTGCTCCCATACCCATAATCATTGACTCAGTAGTTTTCTTCATAAAGTAGCAATCAGATCATGTTATTATTAAAAATCCTTCAAAGCTTTCTCATTAAACTTAAAAACAAAATTCAGACTCCTTAGAGTGGCAGGTAAACCTACTGGATCTAGCTTTGGAATCTTGCCTCCCTTCAAGGGAAGACAACACTAAGGAAACACATGCAGACCAAGTGCACAGAGACCAGGAAACAACCACATCAGCAGAGATCACCAGCATCACAAAGAAGCAGACAATCCCCAAGGGAGGCCTGTGGTACTGTGCTCTCCCAGCGCTAGTGTAGTGCGTCCATATGCCTACAGATGAAGGCATTGGTAAATGGCCAGTGGCTAAGAGAGTCACTGGTCTTCTTTCAGGGTCTTTTGTGGTGTCATATAAATTTTATGATTGTTTTCTCTTCTTATGTAAAAAAAATGCCATTGGACTCTTCATAGAGATTGCATTGAATCTACAGATGGCTTTCTGTAGTACTGCCATTTAAACAGTATTAATTCTTCTAACCTATGAACACAGGAAACCTTTCCATTTATTTGTTACAATATATTCTTTTTTTTTTTTTTTTTTTTTTTGCGGTACGCGGGCCTCTCACTGTTGTGGCCTCTCCCGTTGCGGAGCAACAGGCTCCAAACGCGCAGGCTCAGCGGCCATGGCTCACGGGCCCAGCTGCTCCGCGGCATGTGGGATCTTCCCAGAACGGGGCACGAACGCGTGTTCCTTGCATCGGCAGGCGGACTCTCAACCACTGCGCCACCAGGGAAGCCCTATTTGTTACAATATATTCTTAATAATGGTCTGAGGAAACTGACCCCATGCTCTATGACTCAGTTTGTATACAAATACTTGGCAATATCCTCTATATTGGGTATTTTCAGGCTCATTTTTGTATGATCTCTACCTCTGGCCCAACTTTAATATTTGTTAGAGGTTCTCAAGAGGAGGCTAGAGACAATGATACCACTCACAGTTTTTAAACCTCCAGATGTCTGCTTCCTTCTATACATTGGATCTCTTAGGTTTCCAACATATTGACTGCACATTAGAATCACTTGGGAGTTTTCAACATGCCAATGGCTGGAGCACAATCCCAGAGATTCTAATTTAATTGGTTTGATGCTACGTATTGGTGTACTTAAGAGCTACCCAGGTGAACATGCAGCTAGAGCTGCAAACCACTAGTCTATAATCTTATTTAAAGTTTGATCAAAGATCAGCAGCATCAGTATCACCTGAGAGCAGTTTAGGCTTTATTTTAGATATACTTAATCAGCATTTGCATTTTGACAAGACACGCAGGTGACCTAAATGTACTTTAATTTAGAGACGCACTGGTCTAGAAAACATACACACTCCAATAGGACTCAAGTTCTTAAAATAAGTTGATATCTTGAGAACAAGTCCTTCAACATGTGTTTTTCAAGATTAATTGGAATATTTTCAACACTTTGAATTTTTATATATCTTTTAGAATCAAGTTCCATTTTCACAGGAAGAAAAAAATCCTCTGGGTTTTTGGTTTTAATTTTATTCAGAATTATCTGACACGCATTATTTAACAAATTAAACTGTATATTAAAACATATTACCCCTAATGTAGCTTCATAGAACAAATATCTACATCTGCTTTTAAGAAAGGGGGAAAGGCCTGAAGTTGTATCATATTTATGAAACTGGGGGAGGCGGTGTTCCCGGGCAGAGTGAGCCCAGGCGCCACAGGAGGCCTCCCATCCGCGCCCGCACTGGGAAATCTCTGGGCTTCCTCTCGCCAGCCATCGCCCTTCTGAGACCATTCGAGCCCGTCCGAAGCCGTCAGAGCCCCTCGGAGCCCGTCCGAGCCCGGGGCCAGCGAGTGTCTCATGCACAAGCACCTGGTTCCCCAGCCCCGGCCCCGACCCCAGCCCGGGGGCCGCGGGCGGCGCGTCAGAGGGAGGCGAGCGCCGCAAGGCGGCGGCGGCTCCTGCGGCCGAGATGGCTCAGGCGAGCATCAGCACCAAGGCCAGCGAGGGTCGCTACTGCTGCTCCTCGTTCATGGGTTGACCGCTCCAGCCGCCTTCTGGAGAGCCTGGACCAGCTGGAGCGCAGGGTGGAAGCTTTGAGAGAAGCTGCTGCTGCAGTTGAGCAGAAGAAAGATTTCCTTCTGAGATGATGCACAGCGTCCAGAACAGCCAGGGCACGCACAGATCAGCGACGGGGAAAGAGAAGAATTAAATCTGACTGCAAACCGTTTGATGGGACCGTTGAAGTTCAATGGAAACAATTAGAAACCCCCAGCAGCAGGAGCCCCTCAATCATGCCCCAGGATCATCAACGAGGTGGTCAGCAGGTTTCTGGATGATTTGGGAAACGCCGAGTCACCTAGCGTCGATGTACAGCGCATGCCCCTCAGAGGCGCCTCCTGGGCTGGGAGATCAGAAGTTTCAGTCCATAGTAATTGGCTGTGCTCCTGAATATCAGAGGAAAATTAAGAGAAGACTAGAAACCATGCTTAGGAATGCGCTCCAGCTTGATGATGGCCTTGTCAGAGTTTTCTAAGGGCCCTCATAAATAATGACGTATTAAGGATAAAATATTATTTTAAGTACGCATTCTAAAGGAACTGGTTCCAAAACTCTACAACAAAGTGCTGAAAGCAGATTCAATTAGTGTTCAGACCTAAGAGCCCTTATAAATAATGATGTAATAAGGATAAAATACTATTTTAAGTGATAACTACTTCCGTATGTTAGGCATAACAACTAATTTGATACTGATAGTTGTTTCCTAAGAGGAAAATATTTCAGTGTCGTTAGTTTTGTGAAGAACAATTAAAGCTAGAAATATTTTGGTTACCTTTCTAGAGGTTTTTAGATTGAATTCTTGTCTTGTGCTAGGCTCTAGCACATCCACTGCTCTTGGATGAACACTTAGTGTGTGAAGGAAAATAAGTGCTCGTCTAAGGGAAAAGCTTCACGGTTCTTTTCTGGCCTGTGTCTGCGAAGACACCGGGGCACATGGGGCATTTGTTTGACTAGACATTCTGTACATAAAGCAGTCCACATATTGAACATACATCTGCTAACCAACCAGTGAGCTTAGAGGAATGGAAGGGAATTTCCCCTACGTCTTCTCTTTCATTCGGCAGTTGTTTTTTGTGACATCTGTATCAAATTATTTTGAACCTAAAGATATATGCATCTCATAATATGAATGTATTCCTTGATAATACATGAAAACATGACACAAAATGTGAGAGAATTCACCTCTAGTTTTACCACTATGAACAACTATATATCCACTTCATCTTTTTTCAAGTGCATCATCTTTAAATTTTTAATCATTACAGAAATACAATGTTGTAGCTTGCCTTCAAAAAGAAAAAATTAAATGCTGTTATAAAGTCTGCTCTTTTTTTTTTTTTCAATTTTTGGCATGTGGACTCAGTAATAGAACCCATGGCCCCTGCATTGGGAGTGCAGTCTTAACCACTGGACCGCCAGGGAAGTCCGCTTTTAATCCTCAACTTAAAAACCTTTTATTCTTAGTCCTAGCAGTTCTAATTTATTTGAATTATTTCAACAAATTAGTTGGATAAATTTACAATTTATATGTAAACCATGTTTACTGTATAGGAAATTTGTAGCTAGTATACAGACCCCCAAAACATGGCTTGCATATTAATTTGTTTATCAATACACCCAAAAGGATGTGCACAAAATTTCATTAATAATAGATAACATAGACACCCCTACTATATAGACAGGACCTTATCAATCTTGTCCCCCAGTGTTTATGTGGGTATCTTTCCTAAAACTGTACAAATATTACATGTTTAATCTTTTGTAATATGACATTACAAAGAAATTGCTTTTATTCTTGTTCAGCTCAGTCATCTTCATATATGTTTAATCCTTACTAGTCACTTGTGTTGTTTAGTTTTCTTCTTCTTTTGTTTTTTTTTTTTAATTTTCCTTGGTATATATAATGTCTTCAATACTGGTTTCTAAGAACTCATTTATGAGTAAGAATGTTAACCATTTGTGATGCAATGCAAATCAAATTCCATATTTTATTGCCATCAATTTACTATGGTGTTTTGTATTTTGGTTGTGTATTAAAGTATAATCATGTTGTGTTTTCTGTAGTGAGTTCTTAGAAAAGTCCATTATTGTTAAGCCAGGACAAAATGACTTACAGATGGCTCCTTAGGGGGGGAAACTTGAGGAACTAGAGAAGGTGTGTTAAAGAGAGATCATAAAACACTGCAGAACTGGCCTTCAGGAACAGCTAGAGGTGGCTAGGCACAGCGGTAGAGATAGATCCAGGGAGATGAAGCTGTGCGTCTGCGAGTTTCTGGGGCAAAGGAGCAGAGAGGGCCTCTCAGGGTCATGTTCTCCCAAGATGAGAGCGCAAGGCTGCGATCTTAATGTAGCTCTGGCATCAGGGATCTTCTGGCAACTGTCTCTCTAAAGGCCACTTCATGAACAGTCATACCAAGTTCTATTATATTAGGAAAGGTATTTTCTTCCCTCTGGATTCTTCCTAAATAT
This sequence comes from Phocoena sinus, assembly GCF_008692025.1. Lineage (NCBI taxonomy): Eukaryota > Metazoa > Chordata > Mammalia > Artiodactyla > Phocoenidae > Phocoena > Phocoena sinus. Next base: position 30,925,855 of record NC_045770.1, read on the forward strand.
GAAGTGAAAAACGTGCTCTATTGATGGTATTTATATGCAATTAGTCTTCTTGGACTTTTATAAGGTGAAGGTAGGTCAAGGTAGCTTTCTTCACTTCATAAGTCTAGAGGACTCGGTTGTTTTCATAAGGTGTTCAGTAATATGAACTCAACTTTTTGCCATCTCCTGGTTCTGCTTCTCTTCCCACTTCTTTTCTTGAGACGTTCTCCTTATTTGCTCCTGCCGCCTAAGTCTTGCTTTGTACGTATTTTACTTCCAGTAATTTTTTCTCAGTATGAAGCCTGGTCCTGGAAGGGAGCTTTAGTTGGTTATGTCTGAGAGTTGTAGGGACTGGAGGGTACCAGCCCCCTCACATGTTATTGTGGATTCCTTGCATAGTTCAGCCTGAACGCACTCACCCTACTCAGGTTCATCGGTTGTTCTTTAAGGGACCTGCCAGCTTTCAATGAATCCCTATTGCTAACTCTTGGGGTTCTGAAATTTATCAGATATCCTGTCCTTTCCTTCTGTTTCCTCCTAAACAGATTCTGATACCCCATGAATCTTAGATATCCCTGATTTGTCTCCATCTGTCCAAATTTTGGGACTTCCAGACAGTTTTGTTGTAGAAAAGGTTCACAAATTTTGATATTGTATCCTAGTTTTTCTTCTGTTTTATTTAGAGTTTTGGAAATATTCCTAAGGTACATTGCACTTCTTTTATATTGCCAGAATTCCCAAGTGTAGTTTGGAGAAATGCACTGTATAAAAAAATGAAGAGTGCCTCCAACCTGGATCGCAGTGTTTTTAGTAGTTTCCATAAGTTGTATATAAGAGAGAACTAGGACAAAGGAATTGTGGAAGTAGTTCTCCAAGGCATCATGCTCTCCTTCACTTTGAATTTTTGAACATGCTGTTTCCTCTATCTGAACATCACTTCCATTACCCCTTTTCCTACTTAATCTCTATTTATTCAAGGGCAAATTGTGGAATAATTTCCTTTCAGAAAATGTTTACATTTCAAAAAATGTGCTGCACTTCTAGCAATTTCCATCGCACCATGGATCTCCTACTATTATTTTGTGTAAATATATCTCTATAGCAACAGGACTATTTAAAAAATTTCTAGAATGATGCTTTGGGCCAGAGTTGGAACCACATTCTAGCAAGATTATAGGTCATCATGACATATATATATTGTAGAATAATTTCATTAAGTGTATTTAATTTTTTAACATAATTTATTTTGCTATCTATTATGTATTAATGGTTTCTTGTTGGAATTCAGTAAAAGATAAGTATGGTAGATTGATGAAATAAAGGAAGCTAAGTGCTATGATCTTAATGTCTGTGTCACCTCCAAATTCATATATTGAACCCTAATGTCCGATGTGATGGCATTAGGAGGTGAGCTCTTTGAGAGGCGCTTAAGTCGTGAGAGTGGAGCCCTCATGAATGGGATTAGTGCCTTATAAAAGAGGCTCCAGAGAGATCCTGAGTGCCTTCTGGCAAGTGAGGACACAAGAAGTCTGCCCCCGAAACAGAGCCATCAGCCAACCACCTTGGCACCCTGATCTGAGACTTCCAGCCTCCAGAATAGTGAGAAATAAATTTCTGTTGTTTGTCCAGTTTATGATATTTTTTTATAGCAGCTCCAATGGATTAACCTAACATTTTCTATGAATCTACTGTGAGCCAGTTATAGGCATTAAATTTAACCTTCACTTATACTTATTCTCATTTCATGAACGTATACATGAGGAAACAGATAAGCAATGAGTTAATTATTTTAACCAATGTCATCTTATGTAATAGCTAATTCACAATTTTAATCCATATTTGCCCAGTTCCAGTATTTGTACTTTTTTGACCAAATAATGCTTTCTATTACTGATTACACTTACTGGTTATTCTTCAGTGTTAGAATGATATATTAAAGTTAAGAATTGTAACTTTTATCTCTGTATCCCATGCAAAAAGGCATGGTTTAGAAAACATTAGGTACTGAATGAATTAGAAAATGCATGCGTTAAATTCACAAGAAGAGCCCCACTTGACTGGATATCTCACTATCTATTCTGGCTTATAAGCCTTACTAGCACTTGAGGGCAAAAATGACTTATGGGAAAATCTGCTGATTTTCAGGTAAAAAGAATGAACTCTTAGACCTAATTTTGCAAATTTAAAGTCAAGGAAGGAAGCAAATAACACAAACTGCTAAAGGATTTTCCAAATAAATTCAACATGTTAGCCATCTAGAAGGCATATAAAATTGATAAATCTCCAGTAACTTTAAGAGATTAAAAGCATATATTTACAGAGCATACCTGTGCATGAAATTGCATATGGTGGACTCTATGGGAAATAAATGTATTATTTTTTGAATACCAAATGCCTTGTGCACTACTTATCTGCCTGTTTTTTCAATGAAAACTCAAAATCAGCTTTAATAAATATTTGTTTTAATAAAGTAAAACATAAAAATGTGTTTGAGTGTGCAATAGCCATCTATCTATCTATCTATCCAACTATTTATCTAATTCAATGATCTTTATGTGTTACAATAAAAATATTTTCATGTACAAATAGTGAAAACTATGGACTTGGATGACAATGATGTGTCACTGTGGGTTCATCAGTTGTAAAAAATATATGCTGCATACAGAGAGACAATCTATACTAGACGTAAGAACATGATCATAAAGGGATCCCTGAAACCCAAGATCAGACAGGCAGATCTACAGTCCCCATAGCAGCATACTCCTCAGGAAACAGACTCTTGAGCCTGTGATCCAGGTCCACCTTATATTATTTCTGCACCTCCTCAGCCTCCTGTTTCTTATAGTTCTTCTGATTCTTCAGGATGCCTTGCCGGGATCTCCACCATGCGATCCCTCAGGGGCATATCTTGCAACTCCTGACTTGACCGTGAATCCTGGTGGAACATCTGATAGGTGTCCTTGGAGGTTGTTCAGTCTCTCCATGGAATCTAATCCTCATGGAAAGATAGTTTTCTGGGGGAGACTTCACTTCTTGCACATTTTCCTGAAACTTCTTTTGGCCTTTGATTTAGATTCCTTAGGGGACATCCGATTTCTTGGAATATTGGACTAGTTCAGAGTGGTGTTCCCTGAACTGAGCCATTTTCTCCTCGCACTCCTGTTTCTCCTTCTGGAAATCTTGAATATGTTTCAGCTTCATGTTCTCTGGGAACTCCTTGTCTTTCGCCTGGTACACAGTTTGGGGTGTTTTGAGGAGTACTAGGGATACATCTCCTTTAAAAAGTGGGGGTAAGTTGTTAGGGGCTTCTTGGGTAAATCAGAATGTTTCTTCTGGGTGTGTGTGTGGGGGGGTGTTTTGCTTTTGTGAGGATTTTTAACGTGTTCCTTAACTATCAGGACTAATTCTTTTTTTTTTTTTTTTTTTTGTGGTACGCGGGCCTCTCACAGTTCTGGCCTCTCCCGTTGCGGAGCACAGGCTCCGGACGCACAGGCTCAGCAGCCATGGCTCACGGGCCAAGCCGCTCCGCGGCATGTGGGATCTTCCCGGACCGGGGCACGAACCCGTGTCCCCTGCATCGGCAGGCGGACTCTCAACCACTGAGCCACCAGGGAAGCCCCCAGGACTAATTCTTTTAAGGTGCAACAGTTTCTTAAGTTATAAAATGTTTCTAACCATTGGAGTTTACACATTTCTCCAGAAATATCTTAAAAATCTACTTTTTCCCAGTCCATCAGTGACTGAGTTGTTTTGAATGCATGGCTGTCATTGAACAGGGGATTATTCTCCATTTCTTCCAGGAACTTCACAATGTCTTCTTTGGACCAATGGTGTTGGCCATCGGGCAACATCATTTCTAGGATTTGGGGCTGCTTACAAGGTCCCAGTTCTGCAAGCACCACCACAAGAGCTCCAACTTCCTCACACTCAAGACTCAGCTGGTGAATTATTTCTTGAGGTTCTGTAGTGTGAGTGATGCCATGTTTCTGCAGAGAAAGGGAAGGAAAGGAACTTTCCTTCTATGCCATGAATGAGATAATCACACCTTGTCTGTTATAAGTCAATTCTATAATTTAATTGACCCTTAAAAATAAAATGAAAACCTTCCCAAATTCTAATTTGAAATTTATGTTTTGTTTTCAGATGCATCATCTGTACTCTTTAAAATTCCCCTTGCCTCTCCAGCCTTCATTCCACCCAATTTTACAGGGCTTACCACAAATGGAACTTAACAAAAAAATGAATCATTCAATCAAGAGGCTTAGAATAAGAGATATAATCAAAGAAAATGGAGGAAAAAGATCAAAATGAAAAGAGAAATGGCTAAAAGGAAAGGACTTTCACTCCATAGTGCACTGAATACTTCCTTTGAATTGTAGGACTGAAGATACAGTGAAGGATCTGGAGATAAAAATGAGACAAACCAAGAAGCTCCTTCTTGTACTCTGTAAAAAGAAAACAAAATACATCCAGCTCTTGAGTTTTTGTGAATTGGATATTATAGATTGAACCTGAACAAATTATCGTTTGATATATTCTTGTGGAGATGTGCCTGAGAATGAATGCTTTCTAGTGAACCATACTGTTTCTGCTTTCAAATGACCAGGGTATAATGAACATTATAGAACAATTACAATATTTTTTAGGTATCACATTATATTACAGAATTCTGTATTTCTGTCATCTGAATTATTCTTCAAATTTAAATTGGTTTTGGCCTTCCCACTGCTAAGGAAATTATACCACCCTATGCTTAGTAGTATTTTATATGTCAGTTTAAATTCTGACAGTCACCATCATGTGAAGTCCCATGTTCTGTTTCCATATCACTTTATGTAGGGTCTTCATCTTCCAGTAGATTGTACTGATCGTCTTAGGGAAATCTCAAAATCAACACTATAAAACAAAATTATGCAGTAGTTATTTTAAACCTCCAAATAATGGAATTTTCTTAGGCTGTAAAGCTGCAAATCAATGACCTCTCTTTTGTTGACATTATCAGTTAGCATTTTATGTCTATTATGTTAGCTACATTTTGGAAAACTTTATCAATGCTGGAATAATATTTGTTTATATTAATTCTTTCATTCGGGTATTTGTTCATTGATTCATCCTATACTTCTATGTATTATGTTATAAGTCTGCATTGGATAGTAGGAATATAGTAGTAAATAATATACTGTCCCTACTGTCTCAGAATTGTCTGTCAAGTAGTAAAAGTGCTAACTTGAGGAAGGTTTGTTGAATATTATAATGAGATGGTATATGCTCAGAGAGTGTGTAATGAGAGGAACTACACTGGTCTGTGTAGTCACGAAAAACTTGCCGGGAAAAATGTTGTTGAGCTGAGATGTGCTTAATGACTAGGGTTTAGAGAAATGATAAAGTCTGTCAAACACTTGGTTCTTACCAACTAGGTCAGCTTTGAAGAGAAAACTAAGCACCATTCCTTTTGTTTACTAACCTGATATATATATTACCTCATGCTTTCACCCCAATCTGGTTCAGATACGCAAGTAAAGCACACTGCTTACAATGTAGATGAATCTTGAAAGCATTAAGTGAAAGTAAACAGATATAAAAGCCACACATTGTGTGATCCAATTTATTTGAAACCATATAATAGAAAAATCCATGAAGAATAAAACTGGATTAGGGGGTGACTTGGGAGGGGGAGGGGGAATGGGGAGTAAATGTTAATGATCATTGGTTTATTTTGGGAGTGATGGATATGTCCTAGAATTAGATAGTTATGGTTTCACTTTTTGAATATTACTAAAAGCCACTGAATTATATAGTTTAAATGGGGTGACCTTTATGGTATGTAACTTTTTTTTTTTTGGTATGTAACTTTTATTTTAATAAAACTATTATTTATGACAGAAGAAAAGCAACTGATTATACTCTATGAAATATTCTATAATAAATTTTTATTACAAGAAAATTTAATTAACAAATTTATACATTCAACATGGTGATGCCATTTTATAAACATATAGTCGTGTGTTCCATTAAATTACAATGTGCTCAGAGATAGTCAGATATCACCCTGTGGCCTCACGTGAGGTTTAGGAAAGCAATTTGCTCAGGCAAGAATTTCATCAATTAAATGGTCATGGAACTTGACTATTCATGGAGACCTAAGGCAAAGGAAAGGCGTCAGAGGGGAGGAGAAGGAGAAAGGAAGGAAACTATATATGAGGGAACCTCTGCAAACATCATAGAAGCTCACAGTTCCATTGCCATAATCCAGAAACACTCCAATCCTACCCAGAGGCCTTTGCACATACTGAATTAAGGGTGGGGAGTTTGTGGACAAAGTATAATGATTGTTCACTTTCACAGAAGATAGAAAAAATGCTTCTTCAGAATCAATAATGATATCAGTATCACTCGTCAAGATATTTTTACAGACTCCCAGAATCCAGTTCGAGGAGTGTGCCACATCCACCTCCCAGTAATGCCTCCCAGAGGTGAAGGCCACAGCTCCCCAGGCCACAAATCTCTCCACAATCTGGGGCTGTCTGGACACGTCGTGATGGTCACCTCCAAACATCACACTTGTACCATCCTCAGAAAGGCTCACATTGTGAATGGTCATTTTCTGACTCAGAACATTATCCACTGCAGAAAGAGCAAAAATCAGGTCAGCAAATGAGATTTCCACGGCCTGAGAGGCAGAGGCTCTCTACCCAATGAGTCTTTTCATTTTCCCTCCTCCAAGGAAATACAAAACAAAGACAGAAAAAGGAGTTCAGACTAGCTCTTCTATGAAGAGTAAGAGTCATTACTATCTCATCAGCACACAGAAAGACTTCAAATCATACAGAAAAAGAAAAAAAAGGGAGATATGAACTCTGTGAAGTCTGATTTAATGTCAATGTCTTGATAGTTTATTTCAGGACTCACCAAAAACATTATTCTTTTTCTTTCATTTAGAAGACTTTTCTTGTGTCCTTTGTCTTTAATATGATCTAGCATGTAGATAGCACTTGCTATCATGTGGGTATTTATTGGGCTATGGTCTCTACTTACTACATTTTCAAAGGTCAAAATTTTGATAGAAATCCATCAATGAATAGTTTGGAAGCTTCTAAAAGGATGTTCTGGAAGCTTCTAAAAGGATGTTCTGGCTAACCATGTTCAAATATCCCTTGCTTTTCAGTTGTTTTGAAATTGATCTAATAGCATTACAATTATCCTGCCTAAGCTAATTTTAGTCTTTTCTGTCAATTCTTGCTGATTTTAGAAATAATAAATATTTTTGTACAATGCATAATAAATGAGCTGGTAATACAGAACAAATTAAAAACCAGCAATGCCATATTTAACTTTTTAAGAGTGAAATAAACTGAATAAACACAATATTGATGGTTACTCACAAAAGTGAATATTCTATCTCTTTATAACCACATGAGCAAGCTGGTTGCTCTCCTCTTGCTCTGCCTATGTCACATGTAACTGAATATATATCTCTAGCTTTGCATTTTCGGTAAACTATAGGTTGCAAAGTTCAGCCTTGATCTTTGTAATACGACTATACAGGCAGGAAAAATGTAACAACTTTGGGAAGTTATGTACTACCTTCATGTCAGAAAAAATAAAATAACAATAAAAGAAGGCTCCTTCCCAAGAAGTTCTAATGAAATGTAGTCCTGTTCACTGAAGGTTGACTCTTACCTCTGAAGCTGTTCAGCACGTCTAGGATTCCAGTGACAGGCCAGGAAGTGAGCTCTGGGTTCACTGGCTGAGGCTTTTGCATCTGTATCAAATCAGTCCTGTAACAAATGACGTCAGTTACATTTCAAGGTCAAAGGCTAATCACAGGACCATTACAAAAAAGCAGTTTTTAATCCAGGATATTTTGTCAGAATTCTCCTATTTTTGGTTAATTGGATATACATTATATTCTACACACTTGGGAATATAAAAAGTTACCATACTTTTTTCTAAATATAAATTACATCAAATTTCAACTCCCCCATTCTTCTCAGACTTTACTCCAGTTTTCAACTTATTGAACTTCATTCACTTCCTCTATTCCAACTCAGGTGATGCAAAGATCCTGGGCATTTTACAGAGAGCAAAAAATTCAGGCAAAGCCTTTGGGACTGCAGTCAGCAAGTAGTCATCAAGGATACGTTCAGTGTCTAAAAGGAAGAGTTCACTGAGCCCAACGTGTTTGCTCTTATCAGCCCAGCAAGGGAATCCAATTCTAGCCTGGCTGCCTTGGTCCTGAAGGTCTAACTTTCCAGTGGGCACCAGGAAGCCATTAGCTCTGAGGTCCTACCTACAAGGGGGTTTGCTGTAATGGAACAGGCTGATTCAGTGCTACTCCTAGGAACAAAATCACAGCCCCTCTTCCTATTAGGGAATTTGCCCCTTTCCTGCCTTTTTCACCTTCCAACTCACTAGTGTAGTGATATCTTAGAAAAATCCCTTCCCTAATTTTTACTGTGGTGAGTCTGGAGAGGATGGGGTGAGTGGGTGGAACAAAGCCCAGAATGTCAGAAAGTTTTCAGGTATATTTGAATTCAGCCAAATGAAAAAGAAACTTCTCAGACCAAGAATCAGAAGGCCTCTAGAATCCTTTTGAAATAAAACAGAAAATAGCCAAAAAGACGATGTTAATAGATCAAAAGATGTACTGTTCATCATCCATGTGCGAGGGTTCGGCTGTATGGATTCAACCATGGATTGAATCCGTAATTTCTGTTTTATTTTATTTATTTAGTTAGTTAGTTAGCTAGTTATTTAGTTAGTTTACACTAGGTCCTTGTTTGTTATCTATTTTTTGTTAAATTTATTTTACTTATAGAATAATACATAGATAAATTCTTTTCAAAAAGTTTGAACATTATAGGTAAAGGTAAAGTCTCCCTTGACCACCATTTTTTTTTTTTTTTTTTTTTGCGGTACGCGGGCCTCTCACTGTTGTGGCTTCTCCCGTCGCGGAGCACAGGCTCTGGACGCGCAGGCTCAGCGGCCAAGGCTCAAGGGCCCAGCCGCTCTGCGGCATGTGGGATCTTCCCGGACCGGGGCACGAACCCGTGTCCCCTGAATCGGCAGGCGGACTCTCAACCACTGCGCCAGCAGGGAAGCCCTGACCACCATTTTTAATCCTGATCTTCTTCCCTATGGCTTGAGATAACCACTGTGTGTTATTTATTTTAAATATAGCAGTGTGTACATGTCAATCCCAAATTCTAAATCCATCCCTCCCCTACATTCTTCCTCCCTGGTTCTAAATGGAAAATATTCAGAAAAAAAAAAATCCCTGGAAGTTCCAAAAAGTGAAACTTGAAAATGCCACATACGTGGGAACTATTTACATAGCATTTAATTTACATTTTATTAGGTGTTATAAGTAGTCTAGTAATGACCAAAGTGTATGGGAGCATGCTTGTAAGTTATCTGCAAATACTATGGCATTTTCTATAAGGGATAGTGCATCCCGGGATTTAGATTTTGGGGATGGCCTGAAAACAATTCCCCGTGGCACCAAGGAACGACTATCCAACCACTTCATCAAAAAGACAACAACTTTTCCAGAAATCAAAAGTCATTAGCGTACACTCACATTTCCAATACATTTCCCGAGGCCTGCAATGAAAAAAAAAAATCATGTTAATCATGAGAGTTCTGTCCTTTTGCATCTTCTTTACTATTCTTGTTTGTTCAATAAGGTATTGTTTTTCTCATTGTCCTCTAAGGAATAATCAGAGGCTATCTTAATAACAGAACTTAAACTAAAACATGATGAGCTTCCTCAGGGCACATTGAGGAAGGAAGGAAGGAGGCCAGGAAGAGTCTGTGCAATGATGCAACATCAGATTTCCAATGTCAGTCATTTCTCAGTCCTATTCCCAAGGAGAGACCTCACCATTTATGATGACAATTAAAGCAAAACAAGGAACCATATAAAACGAATTATAGAGTGCATTGAAATTGACTACCAGTTCTAAAAATTTTACCTAGACAATGGGCAAAACTTCAATGTCTTCAGTAAGTGTGGGATAATAGAGAGTGACAACGTATTGAGAATTACTCCAAGAAAATTAACTTTCTCCTGGTCACAGAATTTTGCTGATTTTGGATAATCTGTCTGGATAGTACTCCTGATCACACTGAAAAAATTTTGTCCTATGTTAGCTAGTGAAAGGATTAAAAAAAACTTCCCAAAGATTACCAGGCTATGAGAAATAAGGGATTGGACAAGTAAGATAATGGGAGTCAAGGAGCATCATCCCTTAGCTGAGATAAGAGTATATGCAGGTAACATTTCAATGTCATGGCAACGGTGCCCAGAATAGTACTTCCGTCTCTGAGGATGGAACCTCCCTTCTCACCTGGAGCAGCTCCAGGTCAGGCTTGTGGCACATCTCAGTCAGCTCTCTATACATTTCTTTCAGACTTTCTTTCTGTTGAGTCATTCTGAATTCACTCTCCCTGAGTTGCTGGAGAATCTCCTTCACTTCTTCCTCCAGCGCCTCCAGATGGAGTTGCTCCTGCTCCTGGAGAAACAGGTGGATCATCCGATACTGAACTTTGATCATCACCTTCCTTACGGCCACATAGTTCTGCAGAGATAGCAGATTCAAAGAATCACTCATCCTCATTCTCAACAGAAAACGTCAAACATTATTTCCTTACTGTCATCGGGAAAGCTCTTGACAAACTTTCTACCTCACACCTCAAAGGGTCCTTCCTGTCCATCCTTCCTCTAAGTTTCGCGCCTCTTTTCCTGTTTAAATCAAGCCATCTGAGGGGGTTCCAGTTTCTCTCCCTAGGAGGATTCTTCAGGGTTCTTACTCCATCAGTTATTTCCTCTCTTACCCAAATCTTGTTTTTTCTTGTTCCTTTCCCTGATTTTTCTAAATATTCTTTTATTAGGTAAAGCCCATACTGTGCAGCTTTAAAAATATGCACTAATTCTCCTCTAGGTACTGCTGTATTCCTCTCCTCACCTTCACAGACATACTTAGCACAACGTTGTCTTATACTCCATGTCTGAGAAGGTTTATTCAAATCTTCAAAATGTGGCCTAGGAATATGTTTCATGCCTTGGTTTTCCCGTATACTAGCACTCTTTGAACTAGTTTGTATTGGTCTGTTATAACTGTGATTACTGACGATAGGTCATTTGAAATCACTACTCTTTCCAAGGAAAAGACCACTATCCTTTACCTGGTAATTTGAATTTTGCTAAAAGTCTAAGTCAGGATTATATCTGTCTCCATGCAAACAAATAGAATATCTTAATTCTTACCTCTAACAACTGAGTTTTGTTAGCTTCTTGATTCAGACTGTTTTGCATTTCTTGTGTCATTTTCCTTAAAGAGTCCATTCTCTTCAGAAGTTTCTCCTGCAAAATAACCATGAGCTTTAGTGACACAGATAATACCATAAATTCCATCCCCTTATGTATGAGCAAAGGCAGTCATTTAGAGCAGGGGTCCCCAACCCACTGGGCCAAAGACCACTACCAGTCCACAGCCTGTTAGGAACGGGGCTGCACAGCAGGAGGTGAGAGGGGGGCGAGCAAGTGAAACTTCATCTGCCACTCCTCATGGCTCCCCATGGCTCCCCATGGCTCGCATTACCACCGGAACCATCCCCCCAACCTCTCCCTGCCCCCATTCATGGAAAAATTGTCTTCCACGAAACTGGTCGCTGGTGCCAAAAAGGATGGGGACTGCTGGTTTAGAAAATAGAAATCTTGAGTTTGAATGATGTGGTCAGATTTTTCCACATTAATCTAATTTGATTCTAATATATTGAATATCAAAGTGACAGAAACATATAATGAAGAATTGGGGTGGGGAGACTTCCCTTGTGGTGCAGTAGTTAAGAATCTGTCCGCCAATGTAGGGGACACAGGTTTGAGCTCTGGTCCTGGAAGATCCCAAATGCTGCAGAGCAACTAAGTCTGTGTGCTCTAGTGTGCCTGTGCTCTAGACCCCATGAGCCACAACTATTGAGCATGCCACAAGTACTGAAACCTGAGTGCCTAGAGCCCATGCTCCGCAACAAGAAAAGCTACTGCAATGAGAAGCCTGTGCACCACAGCAAAGAGTAGCTCCCGCTTGCTACAACTAGAGAAAGCCCACACGCAGCAACAGAGACCCAATGCAGCCAAAAATAAATTAATTAATTAAAAATTTAAAAAAGAAAGAAAGAATTGGGGAAACTTTATAGATAATGGAATCTCTCATTTCCATGAGAGAAATGAAATTTCTCATTTCCTAAGAAATTGAGACTCAGATTTTTATATAACTTGACTAAGAATGCGTCAAGCTCACGTCAGAAGCCAGTGTGCCTTGTGCTACCATATGCCCCAGGATACAGCAGTTCCACATGTTTGGACAATTGGGCAACAACATTAAAATGATACACTTACATGACCTACACTGAAAAATCTCCACCTCGACCATCTCCATCCCCATCAACTTCATTATTATCCTCATCTTTCTCTCTGATTTAGGAGCCTGTAGGTTCCTAATTGCCTTAGAAGCACCACTTACCCGGTATTCCTCAGCAGCCCATTGTATTGGACTGTGGCTGTGAGCTGCATGCTCTGGGGACTCAGAGCAGGGGCCACAGAGCAGGGTCTTGTCAACCTCACAGAAGAGTCCTTTGGCTTCTTTGTGTGTCAAGCAGATCTGCCCCTCCAAGCTGTTGGTTTGTTTAGCTGCGTCCTGTCTGGCGAGGGAAGCCAGCCTCTTGAGTACAATATTGGTTTTGAAATCTGGCTTCTCTGATAGTCCCCTGCACTCAGGGCAGCTCTTTGGAGTCTGGTCTTCCTCCCAGCAGAGGTACAGGCAGGGACGGCAAAAGCTGTGCCCACAGTCTATGGTGACGGGGTCTATGAAGTAGTTCATACAGATGGAGCAGGTTAGTTCATTCTGGAAGGCTTGCAATGTGTCTGAATCCATGTTTCTGAAAATTCAAGACAGAAATAGAGAGGATAAGAGAGAAAGTCTTTCTTCTGCCCTGATAAGGGAAAGTAAAGCCTTTGGACAAAGTCCTGTCTGTTTGAACTCTATCTAATTTACCTATATGCTTACCCTCAGTACAAACCTAGAAATGGTGAATACAGAGAGGTTCATGCTGATACAAATGATAAAATTAGATAAGAGAGTCCCTAGCAACTTTTTTGTTTAAAATAAACCGTGTTCTCAGTCATACCTAAATTACATGGATGTGTTTAAAGCTTAGACCAGCGGGTAAATGGTAACTCCAGAGTTACTTTTATTAGCTGATTGGTACAGAAGCACACATATAATCTCAATCTGTCTGTCTCTCTCTCTCTCCATGACTCCATGACTGCAACACATACTTGCACACACTTTGTCTCTATGCTAATGTTCTCTATGTCTCCTGTCTCTGAACTGACAGATGTGCTTTTCTAAAGACAAATAAAATTATTTCGAATAATTTAAACTTAATATAATCAATGCTGGCTTTACCTTTGGCATCTTAAAACTATAAACATTTCAGTGTTTGCTTCCAACTTAAATAGCAAAACTCCTCCTTTCAAGACAAAAAAGGAAAAAATTATGTTATTTCTAGTTCAGCAAAACAATTTTTCCTGGAGTCAGTTCAGATCATCAGAGCACTTCACATTTTGAACTAGTGAATGTCCAAGCTACAACAGTAATCAGTAAAAATTAATCAGCTGTTTTTTAAAACCAAAGAAAAAATTTGAATATACATGAGGATTTTCTCTCTACACTAGAAATTCCAAAGATGTAGTTAATGGAAGCAACATCATATTCTCTTTGTTTTTGATATTTCCCTATTTGACCAATGCCACTTCTTGGGAGTCCCTATCAGTTCATTGGATCTATCCTGAACACTTTTCAAATCTACACTGCAAACTGAAGTCTTTAAAAATACAGCACCTTTATTCTGGCATGGACATATGTACACTACCAAATGTAAAACTGATAGCTAGTGGGAAGCAGCCACATGGTACAGGTTTATCAGCTCGGTGCTTTGTGACCACCTAGAGGGGTGGGATAGGAAGGGTGGGAGGGAGACGCAAGAGGGAGGAGATATGGGTATATATGTATATATATAGCTGACTCACTTTGTTATACAGCAGAAACTAACACACCATTGTAAAGCAATTATACTCCAATAAAGATGTTTAAATAAAAATATATATATAGTGCATATGAACTTTACAAGAAGATATTCTAATTCATTCAACACATTTAACTCTTATGTTCATCTGTATAAAGGCTATGAAATGTATACATTATGTTGAACATTTTAGGTGTTCTATGTGTTTCATAAATACATATGTCTGTAGAAATCTCATCTAAGACCTAAAAACATCTAATAACATGTAAGGTAATGGAATAAAAATGATTACATATGTTAATATTACAAATATCAATATATTACAATTGCTCTAGTTACAGATATTTTAAATATTAAGGTCATTTAAAAAAAACTAAGACAACTACTTGTTTGCTTGGACAAAACCCAAGCAGGCTAATAAGTAAATGGAAAGGATTTGGATGAGAGAAAATAGGCATGAAGATATTTACAATCAGTTCCTTACTTACCAGAGTCCACTGTGAGTGGTCTTACTTCTGGAAGGCTGCACGTCCTGGAAATCTGTGGATATCAGGGTCAACAAGAACTGTCCAACATCTGGTAGCTGCACTTTCCCTCAGTCCCCCTGAGAGAAGCAGTCACCCCTGGACAAAGTTGCCTTTTAAAGGATTAGACTCTCCTGAGGCCACACCTACTTCTTGAGATTGGATAACAGCTTCAAAGGGAAGTGGAAAATACTGATAAGTTTACTCAGAAAGGTGTGAAAATGGTTGATTGGGTTTTCGGTATATAGAAAACCCAATCTTAGGGGGTTGAGAGCCTAAAAGAATATAGACTTCTTTTGGGGTAAATGTAAAAAAAAAATTGGTGAAAACTTTTAAACAAAATACTTTATATATGTTATATATACATACATAATAATATACATCAATGTATATGTTTATATTAATATGAATATAATATAGTAATTATTTATACCATAATTATGTGAGTAATTATATTTAATACAATGCATAAAGACGACTGGTTTTTATTGAGGTATAATTGACATATAACCTCATATAACTTTCAGGTATATAACATAATGATTTGCTATTTGCATATATTGTGAAATGATCACCATATTAGTTAACATTCATCACAACACGTAGTTAAAAATTATTTCTTTTGTTATGAGAACTTTTAAGATCTACTCTCCTAACAACTTTTAAATATGCATTACAGTATTATTATCTGTAGTTACTATGTTGTACATACTGTAGAATATTATTTTTAACAGAAGTGCCATACTACTTGTATTTTGATGACACCTATCACAGTTTATCAAATTACCAATGCTTACATACATGTTATTTCACTAAATTATCTATTGTTTGTTAATTGAAGCACTACTTATAAAAAAATATGGGAGCTTCCCTGGTGGCGCAGTGGTTAAGAGTCCACCTGCCGATGCAGGGGACACGGGTTCGTGCCCCGGTCCAGGAAGATATCACATGCCACGGAGCGGCTAGGCCCGTGAGCCATGGCTGCTGAGCCTGTGCGTCCGGAGCCTGTGCTCCACAACGGGAGAGGCCACAACAGTGAGAGGCACACATACTGCAAAAAAAAATAATAATAAATAAATAAATATATATATATATATATATATATATATAAAGTGAACTTGCTAGAAATTTTCAAAGTGGAAATATAAAGAAGATCAATTGTTTTTGAATTTTATTTATTTTTTTAAACAGCAGGTTCTCATTAGTCATCCATTTTATACATATCAGTGTACACATGGCAATCCCAATCTCCCAATTCATCACACCCCCACCCACACCCGCAGCCACTTTCCCCCTTGGTGTCCATACGTTTGTTCTCTACGTCTGCATCTCTATTTCTGCCTTGCAAACCAGTTCATCTATACCATTTTTCTAGATTCCACGTATATGCATTAATGTATGATATTTGTTTTTCTCTTTCTGACTTACTTCACTCTGTATGACAGTCTCTAGGTCCATACACGTCTCTACAAATGACCCAATTTAGTTCCTTTTTATAGCTGAGTAATATTCCATTGTATATATGTACCCCATCTTATTTATCCATTCGTCTGTCAATGGGCATTCCATGACCTGGCTATTGTAAATAGTGCTGCAATGAACACTGGGGTGCATGTGTCTTTTTGAATTATGGTTTTCTCTGAGTATAAGCCCAGTAGTGGGATTGCTGGGTCACATGGTAATTCTATTTTCAGTTTTTTAAGGAACCTCCATACTGCTCTCCATAGTGGCTGTATCAATTTACATTCCCACCAACAGTGCAAGAGGGCTCCCTTTTCTCCACACCCTCTCCAACATTTGTTTGTAGATTTTCTGATGATGCCCATTCTAACTGGTGTGATGTGATACCTCATTGTAGTTTCGATTTGCATTTCTCTAACAATTAGTGATGTTGAGCAGCTTTCCATTTGCTTCTTGGTCACCTGTATGTCTTCTTTGGAGAAATGTCTATTTAGGTCTTCTGCCCATTTTTGGATTGGGTTGCTTGTTTCTTTAATATTGAGCTGCATGAGCTGTTTATATATTTTGGAGATTAATCCTTTGTCCATTGATTTGTTTGCAAATATTTTCTCCCATTCTGAGGGTTGTCTTTTCGTCTTGTTTATAGTTTCCTTTGCTGTGCAAAAGCTTTTAAGTTTCATTAGGTCACATTTGCTTATTTTTGTCTTTATTTCCATTACTCTAGGAGATGGATCAAAAAAGATCTTGCTGTGATTGATGTCAAAAAGTGTTCATCCTATGTTTTCCTCTAAGAGCTTTAGAGTATCCAGTCTTACATTTAGGTCTCTAATCCATTTTGAGTTTATTTTTGTGTATGGTGTTAGGAAGTGTTCTAATTTCATTCTCCTACATGTAGCTGTCCAGTTTTCCCAGCACCACTTATTGAAGAGGCTGTCTTTTCTCCATTGTATATCCTTCCCTCCTTTGTCATAGATGAGTTGACCATAGGTGCGTGGGTTTATCTCTGGGCTTTCTACCCTATTCCATGGATCTATATTTCTGTTTTTGTGCCAGTACCATATTGTCTTGATTACTGTAGCTGTGTAGTATAGTCTGAAGTCAGGGAGTCTGATTCCTCCAGCTCTGTTTTTTTCCCTCAAGACCGATTTCGCTATATGGGATCTTTTGTGTCTCCATACAAATTTTAAAATTTTTTGTTCTAGTTCTGTAAAAATGCCATTGGTAATTTGATAGGGGTGGCATTGAATCTATAGATTGCTTTGGGTGGTATAGTCATTTTCACAATATTGATTCTTCCAATCCAAGAACATGGTATACCTCTCCATCTGTTTGTATCATCTTTGATTTCTTTCATCAGTGTCTTATAGTTTTCTGCAGACAGGTCTTTTTTCTCTCTAGGTAGGTTTATTCCTAGATATTTTATTTTTTTGTTGCAATGGTAAATGGGAGTGTTTCCTTAATTTCTCTTTCAGATTTCTCATAATTAGTGTATAGGAATGAAAGAGATTTCTGTGCCTTAATTTTGTATCCTGCTACTTTACCAAATTCATTGATTAGCTCTAGTAGTTTTCTCGTGGCATCTTTAGGATTCTCTACATATAGTATCATATCATCTGCAAACAGTGACAGTTTTACTTCTTTTCCAAGTTGTATCCTTTTATTTCTTTTTCTTCTCTGATTGCTGTGGCTAAAACTTCCAAAACTATGTTGAATAATAGTGGCAAGAGTAGACATCCTTGTCTTGCTCCTGATCTTAGAGGAAATGCTTTCAATTTTTCATGATTGAGAATGATGTTTGCTGTGGGTTTGTCATATTTGGCCTTTATTATGTTGAGGTAGCTTCCCTTTATACCCACTTTCTGGAGAGTTTGTATCATAAATGGGTGTTGAATTTTGTTGAAAGCTTTTTCTGCTTCTATTGACATGATCATGGTTTTTATTCTTCAATTTGTTAATACGGTGTATCATATTGATTGATTTGCATATATTGAATAATCCTTGCATCCCTGGGATAAATCCCATTTGATCATGGTGTATGATCCCTTTAATGTGCTGTTGGATTCTGCTTGCTAGTATTTTGTTGAGGATTTTTGCATTTATATTCATCAGTGATATTGGTCTGTAGTTTTTTTTTTTTGTAGTATCTTTGGTTTTGCTATCACAGTGATGGTAGCCTCATAGAATGAGTTTGGGAGTGTTCCTTCCTATGCAATTTTTTGGAAGAGTTTGAGAAGGATAGGTGTTTGCTCTTCTCTAAATGTTGGATTGAGTTCACCTGTGAAGCCATCTGGTCCTGGACTTCTGTTTGTTGGAAGATTTTTAATCACAGTTTTAATATCATTACTTGTGATTGTTCTGCTCATATTTTCTATTTCCTCCTGTTTCAGTCTTAGAAGGTTATACCTTTCTAAAAATGTGTCCATTTCTTCCAGGTTGTCCCTTTTATTGGCATAAAGTTGCTTGTAGTAGTCTCTTAGGATGCTTTGTATTTCTGCGGTATCTGTTGTAACTTCTCCTTTTTTATTTCTAATTTTATTGATTTGAGTCCTCTCCCTCTTTTTCTTGATGAATCTGGCTAATGGTTTATCAATTTTGTTTATCTTCTCATTAGAGGAGGGAGATGGCAGAAGAGTAAGACGTGGAGATCACCTTCCTCCCCACAGATACATCAGAAGTACATCTACACATGGAACTGCTCCTATAGAACACCCACTGATCACTGGCAGACCTCAGACCTCCCAAAAGGCAAGAAACTCCCCAAGTACCTGGGTAGGGCAAAAGAAAAAAGAAAAAACAGAGACAAAAGAATAGGGACGGGACCTGCACCAGTGGGAGGGAGTGTGAAGGAAGAAAGGTTTCCACACACTAGGAAGCCCCTTTGCAGGCGGAGACTGCGGGTGATGGAGAGGGGAAGCCTCGGAGCCTCGGAGGAGAGCGCAGCAACAGGGATGCGGAGGGCAAAGCGGAGAGATTTCCGCACAGAGGATTGGTGCCGACCAGCACTCACCAGCCAGAGAGGCTTGTCTGCTCACACGCAGGGACGGGCGGGGCTGGGAGCTGAGGCTCGGGCTTCGGTTGGAGCTCAGGGAGAGAGGGAGTCCGGGAAAAAGTCTGGATCTGCCGAAGAGGCAAGAGACTTTTTCTTCCCTCTTTGTTTCCTGGTGCGCTAGGAGAGGGGATTAAGAGCACTGCTTAAAGGAGCTCCAGAGACTGGCGAGAGCCTCAGCTAACAGCGGGGACCCCAGAGACGGGCATGAGACGCTAAGGCTGCTGCTGCCGCCACCAAGAAGCCTGTGTGCAAGCACAGGTCACTATCCAAGACCACAAGTTATAATGTGAATCAACTCCAGGTAACAAATTGTCTCTTATAAAATGAATAAATGCAATAATCTCTTCTAAACTGGACTAAGGGTGCCCTATTTGTGTTTCTGAGAGGAGACCATAATATTTTTGATCTTTTTTTTCCCCAGAGTTTTTGATTTACATATAACTCTGAGTTGTCAATCAACAAGTTTAAATATTTATTTAAACTTGTTGAAATTTATTTAAAGATACGTCTATAAACTAAAGGTGTTAAAGATATATAAAGTATTGCATTTCACTACCTGTGTTCTCAATTGATTCAATACAATCATCCAGTCTATATGAAACACTTACCTTTGCCTTTCAGGTATGGTAGGTGAACCAAAACAAGATAGCTGAGCCTTCTCCCCCAGAAAACTTACTGTATAGTTAGAAAGATAAGGCAAACACAAAGCAATTTTTCAAAACATGCTTAAATTAATCACAAGATTTAATAAAATACAACTGAAATGCTTAATGCAAAAAAGATTTAAAGGATAAAATAATAATAAAATTTTTATAGAGATATAATCTGAACTGTATATGTATTTTTAAACTTCTTAGTGTCCACATCATAAAAGGTAATTAAAAACATTTGAAATGAATTTCAATAATATACTTAAATATATTCAAAAATTATCATTAAAAATATAAATAATATTGAAAATATTAATGAGCTATTTTACATTCTTTTTTCTATACTAAGTTTTTGATGTCCAGCATGCATTTCATACTGACAGCACAGCTTAATTCAAACCAGTCTCATTTCAAGAGCTTGATATCTACATGTGGCTACCCTATTAGGCATTGTGGAATTAGACAAACCACCTAGTACATGGGAGACACATTGTTTTCAAATCCTCAGGTGACAGAACAATTTCAAGCAGTCTTAGGAAAAGAGGGTGGATTGGAACCCACTATCTCCAAATTCCATAGCAATAGATGAGCATTATAAACAGTCTCATGATAATTTTAGAGGAAAAGTTGTCAAAATCAGCCAGTCTGTTTGCTTTGTAAGAGAGGACTAAATGGGCTTCCCTGGTCGCGCAGTGGTTGAGAGTCTGCCTGCCGATGCAGGGGACGTGGGTTCGTGCCCCGGTCCGGGAAGATCCCACATGCCGCGAAGCGGCTGGGCCCGTGAGCCATGGCCGCTGAGCCTGCGCGTCCGGAGCCTGTGCTCTGCAACGGGAGAGGCCACAACGGTGAGAGGCCCGCGTACAGCAAAAAAAAAAAAAAGAGAGGACTAATTAGCAACTGTACTTGGCATCTTAATGTCCACCAGTGAAGTTCTTTATTTTCTGGATACTGTGAATTGTATTCTTTAGGCCTTTTGTAGAATTTCCAAAGACTAGACTTTTCTTAGGATATTGTACGTTAGAGAAGATTAGGTTATCTTAGGTGTAAACACAAGCTCAAATCATTTTGATTGGATTTACACAATGGCCTAATTTATTTTTAAGGAAATATCTACATGTTCCTGCAGTCCTCAATCCAAGGGACAGTGATTGCTCCATATATCTGTAATTCTTATATTCTGATTTTTAAAAAAAATAATTATTTATTTATTTGGCTGTGCCAGGTCTTAGTTGAGGCACACAGGACCTTCCTTGTGACATGCGGGCTCTTAGTTGCGGCACGTGGGGTCTAGTTCCCTGACCAGGGGTCGAACCTGGGCCCCATGCATTGGGAGTGTGAAGTCTTAGCCACTGGACCACCAGGGAAGTACCTGTAATTCTTATATTCTTTAAACTTCTTTTTACCTTTTACTAGACAATACTTCATTGCTCCAATGTTATTGTAATTAATCATTCTTTACGTTAACTTTCTCTGTTTATGTTTCTGTGTGGTTTCTCTGTCTTGACTGAATGCTAATGCATAAGTGTTATATCAATGCAAGGGAATGCTCTGTGTCAGTGGACTCTAATGACCTACAGCCACAATAATACATGGATGAAATGTCAAAAGTGAGTGAAAAAATCAAGTCCTAGAAAAATATACATGGTACAATTTTATTTATAAAATTCTAAAAATACACAACAAATAACAGACTGATGCTTTCTACATGTGCAGTGACAGGAGTAGTTTTGTAAGTGCTGAATTAGACATGACTCTCTGATAATGCCACATAAGTGTATTAAAATTTTACTCTGTTCTTAATTTCAACACTTAGTCCAACTTCAGAATAGCTTTCTATAATTACAGAATAAAAATCATCCATCTTTCTTATTCGATCTATATGGAGAAGAAAAAAGAATGCCAAGGTGGATATATGTATCTGTCTGTATCTATATATGTATATATATGTACATAACTTTATTTTTCAGTTTATCAGTACATCCAACATGATTCTTTCTGAGTGATACATCATACCAATTCAACGTGTTCCCCAAAGAAACTTCTTAGGCTACTTCTCTCAGAGTCCCTGCTGCAGCCTGCACGGTGAAGGCTGCAATAGAAATGTGTCTCTTCACTTCTTCCCAGGCCTTGGAAGGATCCACCTTGCTTTCAATATCAAACAGAGCATCGAAGATCCCTGGGAATGACTCCCCCATATACTTGTTGTGGCTGCTTGGAGCATAGATGACATGTCTGTTGATAAAAATAGTTTGCTATCAGTTGCTCGAATTATATATACAAGGGAAAAAACAGGGACATTCTACAATTCATGGATTGTATAATTCTAATTGCTACTTGTCAACTAAATTTACAAGTTCAATCTCCAAAGACTAGTCTATGAAATATGTGGCAATTAATTATATTTTGACTTTAGACAGATGACTTAAAGTGGCTCAGAGCAACAAAAATGATGACAATGATAGCAACAACAGCTTGTCACCTACTATGGATCACTCTTGGCATTAAATTATTTACCTATCATTTTTCTAATCCTTGAAAGTAAACTCTACAGAATTGAGATTATAATTTCAAAGAGGAGGAAATTGAGGTCTGGGAGATGAAGTGATCACTCTCAAGGCACACTGCAAGACGTGATGACTTCAAAATACCACTCTATCCTCTGAAATGTAGCACAACTGTGATTATAGGGTTTCATTTATGACCAGACAACCTATCATTGTGTTTTCCTCCTATTTAAAAAAGAAGTCATGTTATAATACCTAGCATCAAGCATGAAGAATCATTAAAAACAGTTTTATAACATTCAACATGACCTAGGAACAAGGTGATGTTTTTACTGAAGGAGCTCAGCCAGTGCATGTAACAGCCCTGGAAGAGAAGGACAAGTTCCACAGTAAAGAGGTAAAGAAGGAAAGGAACATGATTATGCCACTAAGGGGGATCCATTCACCCTGTTTGGATGATGCCCTTATGCCCAATTCCAATTCTTTCATAGATAATCCCTAAACAGAAAGATGAGGTCATTTCTGGCTGGTCAATAATCTAATTCTTTCTGAATACTTAGTAAGATCAACCTGGGGACAGTTGGTGTTTATCAGAAATAATTATAATTGTCAAAAATTAGTAAAAAACTAAATGTCAACATTAAGAGATAGAGTAAATAAATATATATATTTATTATGCCTTATGTATATGCATAAATACACATAAATTCAAAATAAAATAAGAGAGGGGCTAAAATTATGTATACCAAAGGACAAACATGATTTTATATCTGATAAGTAGAGTTGGGGAGATTTTTATTTTCTACTTCTGACTTCCTGGGTTTTCTAATTTCCTGCAATGAACATATACTCTTTTATACATAGAAACAAAAAAGATAATAAAATAAAGATCTGTAGTAATCATATTACATTATATAAATAAATAATATATTTATCATTTACTACATATATTTTGGAATTTTTTATATGCTTGCAAGAAATCAACTAAATTTTCCCCACAGGGCAAAAAATAAGAAAAAAATATATTAAAATAAAGAGTCATATTTTTACCCTTACCTATAGAAAGGCCTGTCTGGTAATCCTAAAGGATCAATAAATGCTCGTTCCAAAAACATCAGTTGATCATTCATAATTCTTAATAATATTGGGCTGGAAAAGGAAAGGAATACAGTTGTAGCTTCATGAAAATATGTGCACTACTCAGCAAACTAAAAATTCAAAACAAAACTAAACACAGCTAATATATTTTAACTTCCTATAACATGCAAATTAAGAACAGTAGCATGCATAGTTACATTTTTTAAAATCCTACAAAATACTACTCTGCTGAGGCTTATAAAAGGACCAAAAAAGTTCAATGTGCCCATGGAAAAAATGTATAGTAATTTTTATTTATATTGAAATAATTAATTGATAAACATAGGTATTCAAATACAGGCAAGACTTTTTTCATCTTAAGTCTCATAAAAATCTGTTCATAGAAGTCATTTCAATATTGAAATGGAATAGTCTATTAATGTTTAGTAGGGTACCTGGGGAATTATACATATTTACCAAATGACAGCTAATAATATTTTTATTATTATTTTTAAAGATAAACCTATCATGAACAAAAGGGGTGGTGCTTATTTCACCCTTTCAACAATATTTGAATGCCTGTTATGTATCAGACACTTCTGGCTTTCACAGAGCTCACATTCCAAAGTGTGCGGGACAGCGTTACTATAATAAAAATGACTCAATACAACTGAAAATTTACCAGCAAGCCTGGAGTAGGGCAACAACGTTATTAAATTCAACCTATTAAGTCTGTCATAATGAGAAATAACCATTACCATAAGGAATCATAAATTACTTTATATAAAAATTTATCTTAGTTTTGTTATTTTTTAGATTTAATAATAAAACAATGTGCCCATTACTATTCTGAATGTTTATAAAATTTGTTCTTTTTAATCTTCAGAGCGGTCCTCCAAGTTATGCAGGATAATAGCCCCGTTCCACAGATGAGATACTCAGATTCAGTAGATAAATGACTTGCCCAGGTTCACAACTAGAAAATTTTAGAGTGAATAAGTAGCTCAGTACTATTCCTTCAACTGCACTGTGTTGACAACAGGAAGACAGACTAATTAAAGACCCCACAGATTGGATTTGAGCTATTTTCAACATTCATTTATTTAGCATCAAGAACTCAGGTTTTGCGATAGTATAAAGGTAAACTGGGCATACACTTTACCTGTGAGCAGTTCACATAAACTAACAAAGGCGGCAACTGAACGAACCATAATTTCAATAAGACGCTACAGGTTTCCGAACCAAATTCATAAAGCATTGCTATAAACATAAAAACTCATGTGGTTACGCACACACCCCATTTGGATGTTCCTTGTACAGAGCAGGGTTCAATCTGAAATATCCCTGGGAGGTAAATGCTCACAGCACCAGACGTACGTAAACAGGATGTATTTCCACCAGAAGCAGGCTGGCCTCCCTAGGGTGGGAGGAGGTAGGTCTTGAGGTTGAATACTATGTGAGCATAAAAGTACCAGGGAGTCAACACTCTGTATCCTTTGATGGGTTAAGGGATTGATTTAAGAAAAGCAGGATTCAAGAAGTGTCTCTTCCTCACATTTCAAAGTTTTGGTTGAGAAATTCAACATCCACTTTAATTTACTTTAGCCAGCATTTACTCATATTATGTACAAAGCATGGCTCCAGATGTTTCAGGATATGTAAACATAATATAGAGACACAATCTGTACCTTAACTATCATTTAGAGATGGTAAGACAAATACAGAAATACTCAAGGAAGTGAAAGCTCAGTGTCCTGGATTACCATATCATGCCAAGGAAGAAACGTCATTTATTTAATGATAGAAAATCAGCTTAATAGACTATATGGTGTTTGGCATTTCTCTAAAATTTATTTATAATTGTTGATTTTTTACTCACATAAAAAATTTGGAAAGAATTGTAAAGTATAAGAAAAAAAATCTTCCTATTCACCCAAGGATAACACGATTATCATACTAATTGGTTTTCTGTAAGATTTTCTCTATATTCGATAAAATATTGTATATGTACAATCTTATGACCTTTTTGTTTGCTTAACATTTTATTACAAATATCTTATTATACTTCCTTTATAACCATCAGTGTTAATCTTTACAAAATGTTTAAATGGGTGGACATCTGATTGTTTAGTAATTTCTGTCCTCATAGGTATTAAGGCTGTTTTGAATTATCTGGTATTATAATTTGTAACTTTCTCTAAGAAGCCATTTTATTCCCTCAAATTTGAGACTCTCTCCTGAAGAAAAAAATTCAAGAAATAGAAATACTACGGCAAAGTGTAAGAACCCTGCCATGGCCCTAGAAACTTTAACAATATGTATTTATGATTTTTAATAGTTTAAAGCAATTCACAATGCTATCAGAAAAACATGAGAGCATCTGCTTCAGTGTACTGTCTGTAGCAATGTGTACAAACAAGTTTTAAATTGCTACTCATTTGGTATGAAAATAGTATGACATTATTTTCATTTGTATTTTTGAATTATTAGTAAATTTGAATTTTTTTAATCTGTTTCTGCACAGGTGGTATCTTCTTTTTGAATGATTTCTCTTGTCTAGTGCCAATATTTCCAACTTTGTTCTTTTGATTTTCTTATCAATTTTCAAAAAAAAGTATTTTTATTATA
Source organism: Phocoena sinus (assembly GCF_008692025.1). Taxonomy (NCBI): domain Eukaryota; kingdom Metazoa; phylum Chordata; class Mammalia; order Artiodactyla; family Phocoenidae; genus Phocoena; species Phocoena sinus. Next base: position 30,951,815 of record NC_045770.1, read on the forward strand.
TCTATATTACCCTCCTGTCCATATTTTCTGGAAAAGACTTTTTCCAGTCTTTTATCTTTGATTTGGAGTATCAGTTTCCATATTATTAACCATTTTAATATTCTCAAATCTGATTGCATTGTTATTTCTAAACTTGGAATCTCACTTCCAAGATATTTCAATTTTTACTAAAAATTTCTTCTATCCCTGTTGTTTATTTTTGCATAGAATGTGAAGTGAGATTTTGAATTCACTTTTTCATCAATTCCTGAAAGAGCTTATACAATATTATTGTTGAATACCTTTCTTTCTCATTTGACTTTAATGTATCCTTCATTACAAATACATCCTTATATATCACTGGTCTATTTTTTGTTCTGTCTGCTCTTTGTCTTTCTATGTATTCCTGCATCAGTCTCTAAGGATTTGATATTTGTATCGTCACAATATTTATAATATATAGTAGATATTCACTCTCAAAATTCTACCTTTAAAAAATTGTCCCTAACATTCTCTTTTTCTCCAGTCTTAAAATTTTGTTCATGTTATGTTTTACTTTTGTGATTCTACAAGAATTAATCCCAAATGCTTAACATCTAAAAAAAACTAATGGCTTTACCTTATTTGCTAGTCTGGATATAGAGAATTTTTCCAGGTGGAAGTGGAGATTAGGAACTCTTTGAGTAAAGACATTAAGAAAAGGGAGGAAGAAGGTGTGTTTTGGGAATAGGAGAGCTTGGTTGAAGTATGATTTACAGATGTTGAAAGAACAGGAGATAAAACTGGAAAAAGATGGGGACACACAGTGGAAGACCTTCAATGTTAAGGTGGAAATTTTGTAACTACCACTCAGTTGGTAGTAAAGAAGGTACCAGCATTTCTCAACAGCACATATGCCCTCAGAATGTCAAAAATATCTCTTTGAGAGATATGGCAGCCCTGTATAGCCTGTTAGAATGAAGAGAAAGAAAGCAGAAAAAAACTTCCCAAAGATACTTCAACAACAAAGATGTCAGCTAGTATATCTTTTTCATTATATCTATTACATGCAAAACTCATATCTATATATATACAACGTACTTGTTTTTGTCCAAGCCTTGGAGTCTCTCACTGAAGTTAGAAGCAATTTCTGTAAAATTCTTCACTGCAGAAAATAGTGATTCTGAAATAGAAATGAGGACCTAATGGCATTGTTCTATAGTTTAAGCAAAGGGAACAATATAGAAGGTTGTTTTCTTTTGTATTTAGCAAGGTATTTATATTTTGTATATTGCAAGACAGGCATCAATGAAATGGAAGATACATTTATATGCATAAAATATTTGATCATATGGAATAGCAGTAAGTAATAAATGGGCCTAAGGTAGATCATTACATTTTAGAGATTAATAGAAACATACAGACTGTGAATTTTGAAAAATGAAGGGTATCATACCAAATGACACATTGTATGTTTTCATTTCTTGTGGATGTTTCATTGAAATATTGTAGATTTTATCAGCATACTTTCTTAAAACGACAGCATAATCTCGACAGTCAAAAGGAAGCACTATGGAATTGGCTAGTTCGAAGACGATTCCTCCTCGAACCTGGGCCACAGCAAGGTGATACTTAAAAGCTGGATCATAAAACTTTTCCACTAATTCATATGTTTCATAGACACTGTGATACAATGGATAGCTGCTGAATTTGTTTGTTGCCTACAAAAAAACCCAAAAAACAAAATATATCTCTTGTGAGATAACATATAAAATGCATAGTATCATAGATACTGTTAATATTAGTAAGACTGTTTCTGTCAGCAATGAATAAAGGAAAGTATTTAAGTACCTCAATAAGCCACTTACTAAAGGGTTAATATAATATTAAAACCCATCCCAGGTTTTCACCAGTTAAAAAGTATGTGTATATAACATAAACAATACTATGAAAATTACCTTGGAAAAAACCTAACATTCTTGCCTTTAAGAAAACAGGAGATGTAATAGAAATATTTCTGAAATAAAGACAAGATAATGTTGCATTTGGGTGAAAACAATTTAAGTAGACAGAGAATCATTAGAAGCAAGGAAATAAGCATGATACAATATTATATAGGGCAATGCTGCAAATCGTTTAATGACTGAAATTCCATGAATAACTTTCTGACAAGCAGTGTGCTGACAAGTGAAGAGTGAACAGTGAGGGTTTCAGCAGTAGATCCAAAATCTCAGTAAGTGAAGAAGTAATGCTCAGATGGGCATAAAAAAACAAGAACATACACAAAAGGCAAGAGAGAACAACTTTTCAAATTCTGAGTTGCTGATTTATGTCTTTTGCCCATCGTTTAGATGCTTATTCTTTTTTTTTTTTTTTTTTTTTTACTGATAGAACACTTTATATAGTGGTGTGTTGAGAGTGGGACTCTGGGATTAGCCTGCCAGAGTTTGAATCTAGGCTTCGTGGCTTATTACCAAATAACTCTGGGAGGTTATTAACCCAAAAGTTATTAACCTTTCTTTGCTGTAGTCTTCTCATAAGTAAAATGTAGATAATATTAACATCTACGCTTATCACCAACCCCAATGGTAAGAGATTATAAAGATTTTCTGTCTGGGGAGAATAACTAGCCCAAGACAAAAGACCTATAGATTCTCTGCGTTAGTTGGCTCCCAATGAAGCAACAAGAACACACATTCTCAATCCCTCTCTTGTGAGGCGCCCCCTACAACAAACACCACCCCTGCATACAGGGCTTCAATCAGCTTTTTATGGTCTCACTCCCAAATAAGATACATTGCCAAAGAGGGCCAGGCATTTGAAGAAAGTCTTTAACTTGAAAGATACAGACCAAGCACACAAACTAAAATAAAATCAACCCACAGTAAGGAGGTACTACGGGAATGGAGGGAAACAATAAAAAAGAATGAATGAATGGCAGAGTTGAGAAAAATATCCCAGAATGTAGAAAAAGACACAGATAAGAACACAAAAGAACAGATAAAGACATTGGAAAATAATGCTACAGATGCTAAACAAATTAATAATGGTTTGAGAAAGAGGAAAGAGGGAATAATCAAAGAAAAAAACATTTCCTCCACCTACAATACATAGGTTTCCAGAACTAAGAGTCCACTTTGTTCCCAGCTCAGCGTATTAAAAAATGGCATAATGCACATGTACACCAAGGGCGACACAGTCATAAAGAGAAGATACTAAAATCTTCCTTTAAAAAAAACCAGAGGCAGGACTTCCCTGGTGGCACAGTGGTTAAGAATCTGCCTGCCAATGCAGGGGACACAAGTTCGATCCCTGGTCTGGGAAGATGCCACATGCCACGCATCAACTAAGCCCGTGCACCACAACTATTGAGCCAGTGCTCTAGAGCCCCCGAGCCACAACTACTGAAGCCTGCGCGCCTAGAGCCCGTGCTCCACAATAAGAGAAGCCACGGCAATGAGAAGCCGGCGCACCACAACGAAGAGTAGCCTCCGCTCACCGCAACTAGAGAAAGCCCGCGCACAGCAACAGAGACCCAATGCAGCAAAAAATAATAAATAAATAAATTTATTTAAAAAAACAAACAAACAGAGGCAAGAGATCAAGGAACAAGGGACTTCCCTGGTGGCACAGTGTATAAGACCCTGCACTCCCAATGCAGGGGGACCGGGGTTTGATCCCTTGTCAGGGAACTAGATCCCACGTGCATGCTGCAACTAAGACCTGGTATAACCAAGTAAATAAATAAATTAAATAGAAAAGAAAGAGATCAAGGAACAAACAATATCTCTCAACAGGCAATGAAGCAATGAGTTCAAAATTCTAAGGTTACAGAATTTTCAAGCAAAATTTTGTGCCCAGTCAAATTATTGAAGAATTTTGTGTAGTATAACAGACATGCAAGGCTTAGCTGTCATTCACCCTTTTCAAGAAGTGCCTGAAGGATGTGCTCCCAAAAACGTGGAGAGTAAATAAGAAAAAGGAAGAAAAATCTGGGAAACAGAAAATCCAAAATACGAGTGAAACGAAGATACTCTCAGATTTCTTAGTGAAGGAAAATTTCACAGCCAAGAGCTGTGCCACAGGCAGAAAGAATAACCAGAGAACTCAGAGGAGCAGAAGAGCCTCAACGGGAAAAATGGAGTCTGCCAGTTCACCTGATGTGTTTGAATATACTAAGAGTTTGAGGTGAGTTAAGTATGGATACACAGAGGAAAAAAATGTCTTCTAATCAACAAGGGTAGCACAACTATATATTGAAAAAATGCGATGAGGGAAAGTATTTGGGAGCTGGCAGAAGAAGTGATATAAGAGAACTGAATGCCTAGCTTTCCTAGTAAGAAGTAAATGGATAAATACCTAAAACTGAAAAAGAAGGAAATAGCAGCAGAAGCATATTATTTACAAACATGCAGATTGGTATCAGAAGAAACCAATTAAAATACTGAAAGAATTTCAATTTGATGAACATAATCAGAGATGGAAGAAGCACGGTGTTTAAGTCGCTTTTTTTGATCCAGAATTATTTGTTTAGCTAAAACATATTCATAACTAACCATGAAGAACTCACTGATAGACTTACCCAATCTTTAGTGTACCGTGCTCTGCCTGAAGCAATTCCAAGTCTTTGGAAGAACACTTCAAAATCATTACCAGATCCTAATTTGCTAATCCTTTTAGGGATAAAATACAGGATTATTTGAGTAACTTCTTCACTGAGTACAGATCAATATTAATTAAACTAATCTCCACTCAATACTATAAATATAATTTTTAGATACACTGTGTTGGATATATTTTAGATATAAGCAGCAAAAAAAACCCAAAAAGTGAGGGGGGAATGTCAATTCTGATCACAAAATATCTACTTCCATAAGACTGTTTTAGGGAGAGGTGACCACTGTTCTTTTGGGTTTCTGGATCCAATTCCAACCTGTTTGTGTGTGTGTTGTCGGGGGGGGGGGGGGGGCAGTTCCCCACACCAACAACAAGCGATTCTCCAGGCCATCAGCTGGGTATTCTACAATTCAACTCAATTCTGACATTGTCCACCCAGAGATAGGGTCAGGTCCCACACATTAAGGGCTCAGTCCCAAGAGACTGTCCCCTCCAACACACAACCACCACCAGTGCTTCTGACCAACTGGCTGTAGATGGGAGGCTCCCACGAGCCCCTCCTTGGGTTTGCTAGAGCTGCTCGTAGAGCCCAGAGAAACGTATACTTACTAGATCATCAATTTATTATGAAAGGTTATAACTCAAGAACAACCAGATGGAAGAGATGCATAGGGCGAGGTATGGGAAAGGGGTCAGAACTTCCATGCCTTGTCCGGGCTCGCCGGACTCTTCCAGCACCTCCACGTGTTCACCAACCAAGAAGCTCCCCAAACCCAACCCTTTTGGGGTTTTATGAAAGCCTCATTCCATAGTCATGATCAATTAAGTCACTGGACACTGGTGACTGAGTCAACCTCCAGGCTCGCTCCTTTCCTGGGAGGTTGAGGGTCAGACTGAAAGTTCCAACCCTCAAGTCACTTGGTTGGTTCTCCTGGCAGCCAGCCCCCACCTTAAGTGGGGTAATATCACCTCATTAACATAACAAAAGACACCTTTGTCCCTCTCATCACTTAGAAAATTCCAGGGGTTTAGGAGCTCTGTAAGAGATCAGGAGGACCAAATATGCATCATTATGAATCATTATGAACCATTATCATGAATCACAATATCACAATTGTACGTTGCTTTTTTAGAAAAAGATTATTGAAGTTGGAAAATACTTTCCTTCACTAACTTTTTTTATTACCTATATTTGTTGTACATGATAAAATTAAAAGAATCAGAAAAATTTCAGATAACTCAGATTTAATTCCCATCCTTAAAAATTTAAATTTTTCGGGCTTCCCTGGTGGCGCAGTGGTTGAGAGTCCGCCTGCCGATGCAGGGGACACGGGTTCGTGCCCCGGTCTGGGAAGATCCCACATACCGCAGAGCGGCTGGGCCCGTGAGCCATGGCCGCTTGGCCTGAGCGTCCGGAGCCTGTGCTCCGCAACGGGAGAGGCCACAGCAGTGAGAGGCCCGTGTACAGCAAAAAAAAAAAAAAAAAAAAAAAAAAAAATTTAAATTTTTCATACTGTTATCTTTAATCTCAAACTACTGAGATATTTATTCCTCTTCCTATGCTTGTGAAGATACAGCTAAACCTGAAATGATACCTATATTCTTCTTAGAACATTATGCAGTTAACAAAACACTTGTTAACTGTATAATGTTCAGAAAAAAGAATATTTATACAGTGATGAGAGGACAGACTTAGGTGCCATGTGTATATATTACCTATTCAAAAGCGAACCATATTTTGATGGCCTACAGATTTAATTTCAAAACACACAGCAATATTTTGTAAGCAGATAGGGTAGGGGGGTCGCTGGAGAAAGAACTAGGCATGGCTTTCTTGACATAAGACAACTCATTTTTGGCCGAAGCCATTTTGTGGTAAAGACCTGACCACAATGCTTATCCTTGAACAGGTCTCAGTAATTAATGATCTTAAGGCAGCAAGAGAATTTAGGAAAAAATGACTTATCAGGCAAGAGAAGTAACAATAGCAAAGATAATAAATCAGTTGTAAAGACTCCCAGTTCTGTTACAATGGTAAAGATTAGCCTGAAGAACATTTTTGAGCTCTTTTGCAGAATTTGGATCCCCTTGAGCACTCAACCTCCAGATCAGCTGAAACCTAAGGAATGATGATGTTGACCCTTTCTGAATTCAATCAACTAAAGTTTGGACTCTGTCAAACTTTGCCCCAATTCTATACTGAATTCTCCTCTGCTCAAACCCCCTCATGAGAATGTATGTACACTTAGCTTAAAACTTCCCCCATGATGCTGTGCAGGGAGACACTGCTGTGAGAAAGATCCCCGGTCCTCTCCTTACTTGCTGCAAGTAATACATCCTTCCTTCTCCTGATCTTTGGGTTGGTTGTGCCATTTGGCTGAAATCCACCAGGAGGCAGACCCAGTTTTTGGGTAACAATTTTATTTGTAAACCTAAGCATCACTTTTTCTTTAACAGATATTAGAGAATTTTAAATTAAATTTTTATTATTTGTTGAAAGAAACTACCCTTTTATTTTCAACACAATTCCATACTGAATTTAGTAAAGAGTTTTCTTTGTTTACCTCGGCAAGCCACTGAATTCGGGTGAAGGGCTTTTTTCATTCCAGCTCTCAAAAAGGGATTTGCCTTCAAAACCTTCATCAGGACTTTGGAGCTACACAAGTTAAAAGGAAAAAAAAAAAAAAAAGAGAGAGAGAGAGAGAATACTTATAAATCAGATGTTTTAAAACCTAAACATCTATTAACCAGGGAATGAGTAGCCAAATTATATTCAGGAAAATAAGGAATGCAATTCATACATTAGCAGTCATTAAGAATTACAACAATGAGTTTCTGACAATATGGGAAAATGCTCATGTTATTATATATAATGCACCTATTATAAAAAAAAATACATGGAATGTATAGAAAAGAAAGCTATATCAAATTATTACCAAGCCATTGTATTCAGACGAATGGTCACACTGTAAGATTTTTTTTTTTTTTGGTCTATTTTTCCAAATTAAGGGAGGCTACTCTCAAAAACACATTCATCCTCCTTTTATAAAAAAAAATGAAAAGAAGCAAGCTGGTTAAGGGAAGGTTTGTTTTTTTTGTTTTTTGTTTTTTGTTTAAATATTGCTTTGTGCCAACAAGTTTGTCAAAGTCATTAAATAATACATAACAAAACAAATGCACTAATATCTTATTTAATTAGTTGAGTATTTATTGTAATTGTGTTAAGCACAGGGCTTTCAATACATTTTCAGATTTTACAGATGAGAATTCTAAGGGAGTACAATATGCCCTACTATTGAATGCTAAACTCAGAGCATTAAATGTTATGCCAAAACGTTTAGCACACTAAACTGTAACTAATACTCACTAAACTGTAACTGAATAATATATGGTATAAAAAGTTTTTATTTTTTATTTAATAAAAGTCCTATGCTCTATTTCTAAACAGTTTCAACTCAAAAGATTTTATAGACTACCTATTCTGTGGAAGACTTTTTGTAGATATCAGCCATACAAAGTTTAATAATACAAATTACACACCATCTACTAGTGGGAACTATAAATAAAAATGTGAATTCATGTGCTAGGTGCTATAATAGATGGATGTGCAAAGGTCTATGGGAACACAGATAAATTTATATAAACTTGGGGAGAGAGAAGTTATGTCAGCATCTTAAGTCATAAAGTATCAATACATAAAGCAACAAAATAATTTTACTCAAGCTTACAAATTTACACAAAACTTTGATACAAGGGACAGCACCACTCCATTTATTTTAAGTAATATGAATTTAAAATAATGTATTTAGAAATATATTACTAAAGTCACAGTTTATCACTAAAATTTGAAATACCGTGAATCACCTTCCCCAAACAAAAATAGAATTTTAAAAATCCACAACTGTCAAGCATCATATAATTGCAAACTTGACCTAGAAAGTAGTGTTTTTGCATTTGTCACAGGGTGCCACCAATCCACCTGGTAAACAAATTTAACTGCCAAGCTTCCTTAGCATTGACCTCAAATTACATAAATGGTGGAAATTCTCTGAGACACAATGTTTCAGATACTGAATTTTGTATACACTTCATGGGAATTGTAAAACTGCAGGCACCTGACAGAGATCTTAAGTAACAATATGAATAGATTAGTGCCAAATTAAACTTTTCTATTCCTACTGGAGATGTTAATAAATTAAATTCCATGCTTGGGAAACCAAATCTTAACAATATGTTTAGGATCTATTTAAAACCCCTATCTGAGGGAAATAATTGTCTTTCCTGGTAATTACATTTCAATTGGTAATTCTGTTAAGTAAGCAAGTCTTTTTATCCTTTCCAGTTCAAATCAGGTAATTAGCAGTAACAGCAAAAATCTGCCATGCAAAACATTCCTTATGCCTACCTTTAGGAACGGTGGCCTTATGGAGCAGGAGAATTAAAATGAAGAGTTGCCTATCGGTCCTATAGATATTCAGGCACCACCTCTCCGCCAGATTCAGTATGTTGTGCTGCTGTCAGAATTACGATGACTTTAGCTCAGTGGACTGAAGCCCACAGCAGGAAATCAGGAATTGGGTACATGGTCTTACCCAGTCTCTGTCCCAAGAGTCAGCACCTGGTTTTTTACACATTCTCTTTCTCAATCGATTAGAAATGTCACCTCTTCCAGAGTCCTAAGTTAATCGGTATCATTATATTAAAGAGTAAAAACCAGTTTTAAAATTGAGGAGTTAAACCGCAGGACCAAGTCCTGGTTCAGCTACTTGAACAAGTTGTGTGACTCTAGTGGCTAATGCTTTTTGGGCTCAGTTTTCTCAGTTTCAAATGGAGGTGGTAGACGCAATGCTCTCCATAGACTGCCTCAGATTGGTATGGGAGAAATGGGCAAAAGTTATAAAACAACACAGATGTTTAACATAATAATGCCACCTCAAGAAAACATCATTTGTAGAACTTAAAATTCCACGTAATTATTTTTACCTCCTTTGTTAGGTTGTATACCAAGCTGTACATAAGTGGGGTACAATCAACTCTCAGAGTGTAGTTTCCTGAAAGACAAGAAGATAGTTTGTTTTCTATTTCATTTCTTTATTTTATTCTTCCATTCAAAGACCATTCCTAACTCCTTAGCCAGAATGATCCCTTTATAACCTAAGTCTGGGGAATTCCCTGGTGGTCCAGTGGTTAGGACTATGTGCTTCCACGCACAGGGCATGGGTTTGATCCCTGGTCAGGGAACTAAGATTCCGCAACACATGTGGCCAAAAATAAATGAATAAATAAAACCTAAGTCTGATCAAAACTCTCCAACTCATCACTCAATAAAATTCATCCTCACCATGACCCTTGGTGCCACACATGAAACAACCTCAGTTCACCTCTCCACATCTTCACCTACTCCACCCAAGCAAATGTTCTATACAAGAGAGATAATAAAAGTACTCACCTCACAGGAATATTGTGTTAAATAAATGTTTATATTTAAATATTGGTTGGTACTTTGTGTGAGCTAAATTCTGCATATGAATGTCAACATGATGGAAATACCTCAAACTGAGGACAGTAGTTCCTTTGAAGAGAGGGTTATTTGAGAATGGTTTCAGTAGAAATCGTTTTCTTTGTAAATTTTGCATTTTAACATTAGAAAGTTAATAGATGACTTATTTTAGTACTTGAAAAATGAACAGTTAATACAATTTTAAATATAAAACAAAGTGAGACCAGCTGTATTCCAATCACAGAGTAATGAGTGTGTTATTTGCTCCTGATCCTGAAAATGCTGGGGAGACAATGCAGCATTTTAAACCAGGGAATGATGTAAGCAGCAAAATCAAAGATTAGAAATATGCATTAAAATCAAGTTTTAAAAAAAAAACAAACTAGCAATAGAGAGAACATTATTCTACTTTTGAAGAATGTATGTTTGGCATACTTATTCTGTGTGGCAAAGGTGTTTCATCTTCATATGTGTGTTTAAATAAGGGTAATAAAGGAATTTTCTGGTGGTCCAGTGGTTAGGACTCTGTGTTCTCACTGCGTGGGGCCCAGGGTTCAGTCCCTGGTCGGGGAACTAAGATCCCACAAGCTGTGTGGCACAGCCAGTAAATAAATAAATAAAGTTAATAATAATCCAAGCTAACATTTTTGAACATTTACCCTGTGCAAGGCACAAGTCTGGGAGTTTTGCAAATATTAACTTCTTTTGCCCTTACAAGAGCCTTTGAGATATGTGCTCTTCGTAACTCTGTTGAGAGGTGAGAAAGTAACAACCTGAGGTCACATAACTATAATAGAAAGTAGCAGTGCCGGGAATAAGGCCAAGCCCTGAGCCACTAAATAAGGAAAGTTAGAGGAAGGAAGAAAAGATAGCTGAAACGCACGAACTAACTTAGGGGACAGTGCAGCTCAGATACGTGGACAAAAAAGAAAATGTAAATGCCAATGTGCCTCCATCAATATGCAATGTTCCAACTATTTTTGACATGGCAGATTTACTAATAAACTAAAGAAAATATTCTATAAGTCCACCCTTCATTCATTTATTCATTCATTTGTTGCACCCATGCAAACACCATTTATTTAATAAGACATTAAGAATCCAGGAATGAAGAAGCATGATCCTGCCTGTTCCTGGCAGAAAAATATAGTCTAGAAAGGGAGAGGGTTTGTAAAACAAATAATTACTTAATAACAGCAGTGATGAGTGCTACAAAGATGGCTTCCCAGAAAAAAATAACACTCCTTGGGAGACTGTAAGAATAAGAATTAAACAGATGGTGTGTCGAACAGCAATCTCAGTACAGAGAACGGCAGTTGCAACGGCTGAGAAGTTGCATGTGGTCAAGGGACAGAAAGATTCGTGCGGGGCTACAGTATAGTGAGTGAAAATGGACTGTTTCAGTTTCTTGAAAATCGACTTGAGATTGTCCCTTAGTTTGAATCTCTGTTTATCAAAGCAAATCCATTCTAAAAGGCCTGTCTTCGATGCCTATCTCATTTCTCAGGCCTTTCCTAACGTTGCTATCATTCTCTCTTCTGAACTCCAAGATCAGTCCAATAATATCCTTCTGAGAGTACCTGCATATAGAATCCTAGACTGATTTATTTTATCATCTATACTGAGTCTTAAATTCTTGAGTACTAGACTGTTCTTTACTAACCCCTAATTCCTTTGAAATCCTGGAAAGTACACTGCATAGAGAGGTGCTTAGTAAATATTTGCTGAATTGAAGGAAAAAATATTTAAGAAGAAAAAATTCTCGGTGAAAGATGAAATCTGGGAAATCAGCATTTGTTTTCAAAATGTGTATGCATGATATTATGATGACAGTAGTTAAATCATACCTTTTTGCTACCCCATTCTAAAATCATAGAAATCTTTAGTTCCATAACTGACTTATTCATTTAACAGATATTCACTGAATTCCTACCATAGATAAGGTAATCTGCCAGATGAAACAAACAAATCATAGAGTGTTGTTTCGAGAGCCCAAATCAGCACCCTAGAGCTCACAGCTGCCATGAGCATGACAAACCAGCAGCAAATTCCCTCACCCCTTGTTAATGGATTTGCATTCCTAGTTAGTGCATAACTTACGAACTAAACAGCTGTTACTACCAAGACCATATATTTTCCTATGAAACCAATAATATTCACCTTCTATAGAAGAATCGGCATTAATATAGGCCACACCACGCACTTGAAGAAGTCTGGAATTCTCCTATAATAGTAAATAAATAAATAAACAAACAAATAGCCATAACCCCTTTCTAAAAAAACGCACATCTACATTTACTGTATGGAGGTTTCTGAATTAAGTTGGCCCAAGTTCACCCCAAATTTGACATGTAAGATTTTCAAGCATATGTTTGAAAGAATTTCAATAAAGGTCATTGGTAAGAAATAACAAGCAAAACGATTTTAAGACTAAAATTTGAGATGAGACTATCCACATTCATAATACAGTGAGTGGAAAAGGAGTTTATTTCTTTGTTTCTATTGGGTAGTTGGTGTGCGCAGGCTTTCTCTAGTTGCAGCAGGCTGCTCTTCGTTGCGGCAGGGCAGGCTTCAGTAACTGTGGCACATGGGCGTAGTAGTTGTGGCGCATGGGCTTCGTTGCTCCACGTCATGTGGGATCTTCCTGGACCAGGGATCAGAACCCGTGTTCCTTCCACTGGCAGATGAATTCTTAACCACTGTGCCACCAGGGAAGCCCAGAGGTTGATTTCTTAACCACACTATGGTTTAATCCGTCAAATTAAGTTCTCCTGTGTTATGACACCACCTACTCGTCAAAACTTTAAAACATTTTTCTCAGCTTTAAAACACTGACAAAGTATAGCAGGATTTTGTTGATATAAGTGGATTATGAATCTCCAAAACAAGCAATTTTCTAAGTGTCCTGACTGTAAGAAATAAAGTGAAAAAACATACAGCTCTAGGTGATGAAAATAGGATGAAAGAGGCAAATCACACCCTCAGAATATTTAGGCTCTTCTTGATGCCAGCATAAATCTTTGCCTACAGGAGCACTACTTTTTTTTCTACCCCAGAGAAAATTGAAGTTTACAGGGCTTCTCATAGCTCTTAGATAATAGGAGCCAAGTAAATATTTATAGCATGACTAGAAGTTAATGGAATGTTAATTTTGCATATGTTTACAAGTAACACTTCTATTACACAAAGCCAACAATGCATGCAGGTAAAATTACTTTCCAAGGAGCCTAGTAAATATTCTGTGGTGGGGCATTCCACTTCACTTTTAGCATGATTTAGAGTAGGTCATTACGATATGAGGAAGACAGTACAAGCTCAAGGAATATTTAAATGTAATTAGCTCTAGGAGTTAATTTGAAAAAGTTAAAACATTATATCTTATTATGATGTCCAGTTTCTAGTGAATTTACTTAGCTACAATCACACTCCCAGACAACGAAGATCAAATTATTTCCACAACTGACATTAAGTGGCTTTAAAAGTTCAAACAGAAAAAAAAAAAAAAAAAAAAAAGTTCAAACAGGGCTTCCCTGGTGGCGCAGTGGTTGAGAGTCCGCCTGCCGATGCAGGGGACACGGGTTCGTGCCCCGGTCCAGGAAGATCCCACATGCCGCGGAGCGGCTGGGCCCGTGAGCCATGGCCACTGAGCCTGCGCATCCGGAGCCTGTGCTCCGCAACGGGAGAGGCCATAACAGTGAGAGGCCTGCGTACCGCAAAAAAAAAAAAAAAAAGTTCAAACAAACCTTAGTTCTCAAGTGATGAAAAAAATTTTATCGTTGATTTTTGAACAAGAATATGTTGCTTCAGACTTTCTGGAAAAAAGTTTGAATATTTTCTGGCTGGATTGACCAGTTATTCTTACATTCTTGTGAATTAAATACTAACTGCTTTATTATTATGAAAATGTATGTTATATCGAATTATCAACTAACCTCTGCCCACTCAGTGGAACCAAGAAGACCAAATTCTTCTGCATCCCAGCTTGCAAACAAAATTGTTCTTCTAGGCCTCCATCCTGAAATATATGTGCATACTTATAAAAGCTGGGAAAATGCATAATATTGCCAAGACATCACCACGCTCAGCAGAGTAACAACAGCAAAAATTCATTGGTTGTTTAGGAAGGGTGAATTATGGTGACAATCTTTACTTAATTTCCTTTTGAAAGATTTTAAAGCTAATCTGTCAATACAAAAGAGCACATCTGTATTGAAAAAGCGGGAAATGCAGACATGGTAAAAATCCTGTGAGATCATAAAATATTCTGATAGGTTTATAATGATTGCCTATGCTAGGAAGCCATCTGTGGTCTGCAGCTGCCTAGAGTGAAAGAAGAAAGTGCTGGATGTGGTCTGTGCTCTGAGACAATAGAACTGAGAGAAAATCCTTTACAACTCTTCCACGCTGTGTTGGCATCACACAAACAATTGCTCAATGTCAGCTGGTTGTGTGATTTCACTCCATTCTCTGCCAGAATTAGTCAACAGAAGCTCCATTCTCAACACTATGTCTGCTGCTGCTGAGAAGTACACCATTCATTAGGACGGTCATGTGGCTTGGAGTCATAAATACTGATCTTGAAGTTAAAGAACGATCTTATTTCAAGCCCTGGTTCTTTCACTTACTAGCAGTATGACCAAGGGAATGTTATTCAAACTTGTTAGGCCTCTTGTTTCTTCACCTGTATACCAGGAAGAGCAGAGTAAAGATAACTCTCCTTGATTGTTAGGAGGATTAAATGGAATAATATTTATAAATATAGCACTGAACAAGTGCTCCAGCCATGCAAGTTGTTATTGTTTGAGTACATATTTCATTTGTGCTGAAGGATATATATCCCTCTAGCTGTTGAGTCCAGAGCTTCATTTTTGTTAAGTATATTAATAGCATTATTCAAATCTCCTATTAATTATTATTCCCCATCATTGCAGTCTTTTGGCATACTTCGTAATTGTCATAGTGATGTTTTGTATTTACCAAGGGAATCTTCTGGCAAAATCATGAAACTTTTTGTAATACTATGAAACACAACCTAATTCACAAACTATGTAAATTCAGGTCTCCGTAGTCCTATTTTCTTAAAAAATAAGATAGCTGTGTGGAAAAAAGAATAGAGCACCTTTACATTTGATTTCAAAGAGTGACATCACTGTTTAGTGGACTGGGAGACAGAAATCTGAATTTTAACCCTAGTTCTCTGATTCTGCCACACACCAGCTACAAAACGTTGGGTCAATTACTTGATTCTGGAAACCTCAGTTAACTTAGTTGTAAAATGAAAAGAGAAATAACTAAACATATCCCTCCTCCTATGAGTTCAAAATAGATAACACGTGATAACACTGTTTCTCTGAGAACGTAGGTACCAGGCAAATGTAACATATTTTTACCACATTCATTGTTGCTAAAAAATATATATATGGATCACATTTACAGCCCGTAGACACCTTGTTTGCAGGGTCAGTAAACAAAGTAGACCTTCTGTTCTCAGTATGTAATGTTTACTTTAAAAGCTAACCATTTGAGCTCAATTTTAGTTTTTTTTCATATGAAGATTCTAAAATGACTGAAGTAAATGTGCTAGTAGTATAATCTTCAATTCTGAGAGAAATCAAAGCTGGGGGTGTGAGAGTACAGATATCAAACTTTTGACAGCACCCTATTCAGCAGGAAGACCAGTATTTTTTTGAATTAGCTTTTCATCCCCTCAGTCAGTTGGTGTACTTGACCTGAGGCCTGAGGCTGGAAGATCCCAAGAAGCTCACATTTCTCAGACCAGGACGCTTGGCTTATGACCTAAATCTGGTGTCTACTCTCCAGTAAAGAAACCCATCTCCATCTTCTTTGTTGCCAGAGAAACCACTAATAGTATAATTCCTTTATTTCAGATTATAATTTAATATAATATAATAATAATAATATAATATAATATCTATAAATATAGATAATATGAACTTTATTATATAAATAAATGAATTATTAAAAATGAACATATAAAAATGAATAAACAATATCATTAACAACATAAGTAATATAGCTGCTAGTTATTGAAAGCTACTCTCTGCTATTAAGCACTACTAAGTACTCTATGCTACTAAGATGATATAATTTGCATGCAACCTCTCTGTTGTGTTTCACACAAACCTGTGAGGTGGTATTTTTATACTCACTTTACCGAGGACCAAACTGAGATTCAGAAAAAATGGTCTTTTTACTTTTTGCTTACATTACCTTCTTTTTTCAGCTTTCCAAAACTCCTGACAATTTCCTGAACAACAGCTGCTCCACTCTGAGGGTCAATGCCACCAAATACCCAAGAGTCACGGTGACCTCCAAGAATGACGTATCTGTCTAGAAAGCATCATTGCAAAATCACTTGCCATTCCAGGTCAAGAATAGAGGAAATTGCAAATGACTCAATAGCATCTAAACACAGAGCACTCAGGACTCAAGTTAAGATAGCAAAGGTTCCTGAAGACTTTTGTAAATGTATCACTTTGCTCTGAATTTGATGTATGAAGAAAATATGAATGTGATAAGCAAATGTATACTTCAATTAATTACAGTAATTATAAGTATATAAGTAATGATAAGTGAGTATAAAAGTATCCTTATCCACTTCTTTATATAATTCTGTTACTTCTCTCTTACCTATTTACACTATGCTTCCAGTATTTTCAGAGTAAGAGAACACAGTGGCCAAATAATGATTTCCCCACTTCCTAATCCTTCTACTTAGTTTTTAACGTACGGCTCAAAGATTCTACCTCTCTATGATCTGTTTCTATTTTCTGCAGGGAGAGGGAATTGCACCCCTATCCAGCTTTCTGGGCAGTCTTTTCATATTGATAAAGCATTTACTATGGGGCTTCCCTGGTGGCACAATGGTTAAGAATCTGCCTGCCAATGCAGGGGACACAGGTCCAAGCCCTGGTCCAGGAAGACCCCACATGCCACAGGGCAACTAAGCCCATGTGCCACAACTACTGAGCCTGTGCTCTAGAGCCCATGAGCCACAACTGCTGAGCCCAAGTGCCTAGAGCCTGTGCTCCACAACAAGAGAAGCCACTGCAATGAGAAGCCCGCACACCACAACAAAGGGTAGCCCCCGCTCGCCTCAACTAGAGAAAAGCCTGTGTGCAAAAAAAAGTAAAAGTATTTTTTTAAAAAAGCATTTACCACACTTAAATGTAGGGGTCTTCTTGTCTCTGGTCTGTGTCTTTTTAAAAAATCCCTCCATCCCCAAAGCCTAGCACAGAGCTGGCACAAAATATGTACTCGGTGAGGTTCAACAAATAGCCAGTGGTATATTGTTTAGTGCTCATTGGAAGCACATCAATATTCTTTATCCCTGAAAGAAGGTCCTGGCTGCTTGTACAAGATATATTCAGTTTAATTCTGTCTGTTTGGGTAGGAAATATAACCACATAGTTCCTAAGGAATCAAACATAATAAAGTAAGATTATTATCAAATGTATCATTGAGCAGGTTATCTGAAATCATATGGAAATCACGTGTCTATATATTCCACCCATTTCAGTGTAAAAAAAAAACCATGTAAAGGATTCATTAACTTCCGGTTATCTTAATTTTCTAAGAGTGTTACTTATCGTTGTAATGAAGATATTTCTCCAGGTAAAATATGCAGCAAGGAAATCCAGAAAGCTCAGATTAAACAACTGTAAACCATCTCTCCTTGATCTTCCTCTCTTGGTCCTTTAATTGAAGCATGCATAGTCTATCAACAACCTCGGTCATCTGACCAATCTAGTTCCAACATTTAGTTTCTTCACAACATGCATCACAATGTAAAATTACCTCCTATTGATCTATTTTGTGTTTATGTGAGTTCCATTAGGACAAAAAGTTGCTTTGCTTTGTTCACCTTACATTCCCCAGAGCTCAGAGCAGTACCTGGCACCGAAAAATTGCCCGATCGATATTTGCTGAACAAATGATCAATTTACCTGGCTCCACTGCCCCTCTGAGAGTTCCAATCACATTGTAAATTCTTTTCACTTTATTGTTGGAATGGATGTGCATCTTGACTCTTCTAATGCAAAAATAAAGGACACAGACTAAAAATACTGGTTAACAGCTTGCCACCCACAATTTTTAAATCTGACATTGTTTTGAATATTTCTAAAGGCACACAGGCAATAACTGCATGGACCAATTGTCCAATTGTAAGGATATATGTGTATTCCCCTTTTCAACCTGTTGTTATATCTCCTGCTGGTAGTAGATTTTACTTTTCAGTCATCCTCTGTAATTGTTTTTTGAAAAAGCTTTCCTCCCCCTAAAGAGAGTTATTATAAAAAGAGTCTCTTAACTTGGTAGAGAAGTTTCCAGTAAATCCAGGTCCAACATTGTAGGGCACGTGGAGGCTTCCTTTCCAGCTGTGATCTGGTGGTGCTGGTGCACCCATTTTTCTGTTGAACACAAAAAATATTATTAGCTGAAGGAAACCTTTGAAGTTATAAGTTAAAATGTCCTTGAACTTGTTTTCTTGAGTGCCTGCTCATAATAGCTTCTATGAGTCATGGTAGTACAAAGTGCTTTGCATAAGGATATGCCATTTAACTCAATACACCTCTTATGAGGTGGTTCTGCTATTACTCCCCACTTCAAAGATAAGGAGGGTGAGGCTTAGAGAGATTAGGTAACATGCCCAAAGTCAAGCCGCTGATTAGTGGTACAATCGAGATTCAAACACTTGGTAAGAATTTGGACTCTGTGTTACCAGTTTCCAACAGTAAATCATGTGAAAAGTGCTCTCAAGAACATGCTCTGAAGAAACAGCATGTGTCAAACTCTTTGGAATTTCCCATTATGTTATTTCTCCCACTGATAAATACATTCCCAAATACATGTATGGTCATCCTTTACAAAGTACTTTTGCACTCATCTATTAGGGAGGGAGGAAGGGCAAAGGAAGGGATGTCACTTCAACCAACAGCCCCTCAAAGCTTTATACACTATTTATTTTTTAATTCAAAGGGTGGAAGATTCAGGTGGACCAGCCCATATATGCCACTAGCTGTGGTTATCTCTCACCAGGTGATTGAGAAAAATAATATGATAATATCTGTGGAATGGTGAGGTTCTTCCTGTTTCATTTCAGCATATCTTCCTTTACTGTTTAAGAGCATGGATTGACTTATTCTTGATTTGGGCATGGAAACCAAATGTACTTTTGCTACCTAGAAGCAGATAGAAGAAGATGGCTCCGGACAAACTTAAGAGAGTGAAAAACATCAGTCTGTCTTTTATGCCTCAATCTCTGGTCCACACACCTGCATGCACCCTATGATTTACAGTGAAACATTTTCTGTAGTTTCCTCCTTTTTTCTGTGCCTGCACACAGGTACTTATTCCCTGCCTACTAATTTGAGGTAATGTGAACAGCTCAACTTGACCTATAATATATTATATGTGCAAAACTACATCAATATGATTATCTTCTCATGGAAAACTAAGTATAAATAATATTTTGTTTTAAAATGCTCTATCAGAGAGTAAATATTTACTCTTTTATTTTCCTATATCATGAGGGAGTTTGTTTAATAAAGATAATTTCATGTAATATACTATATAATTTATTTATCTATATACAATAAAATTTCACATGAAAAGCATCAAGTAAAATGAAGGGGCATTATACATTGTTAAATATCATAATGAATAGTCAAAATAGCAGAGTATTATGTATACAAAAAATGGTAGAAGCCAAGTGAAGAATATACATATACTTGATTATACATAAAATATTTTTATAGTACTATATTGCAGACTAATAATATTGATTGCCTTTGGGATGGAAATGGGTAGGAGGGAAACTTTTTATTGTATACCCCTTTGAATTTTGAACTGTGTAAATGTATTTCCTTTTCAAAATAAAAATATGGAAAACAAAACAAGGTGCAAATTCATCAGGAAGTCAATTACATATTATAAGGAAGGTAATGAAGAGTCCATATTCCCAGAAAATAATAAAATATAAAGCCAAGATTACAGTGCCCCCACAAGGACAAGAAAATATCGCACATCTATGGAGAACAGAGGTTTTAGTCACTAAATTTCACTGGGATAATTAATCAGGGATATAATTTTCTTTAGGTCCTTCTTTCACTCTACAAATAAAAAATAAATTCTGTGAAAATTAAAAGGTAGGATATTTAAATTTCAGATCATAGAAATTTCAGAAAATATAATATTGGAAATGTCTTTGAAAGGATTTGATAGATCATAGATGCTCAATAAGTATCTATAAACAACACTGAATTTAAAAATCTATATTGTGTAGCATATTAAACTTTATTTGTCCATTTAGCAAAGATTTATTCTCTATAATGCTCAAGGTACTGTATTGTACTCACTAAGGAATACAAATATGTACAAGACATGGTCATTCTACCAAAGAGTTTATAAGTCAGAAAAAGATAGATATAAAACAGAGCATGATATATGATAGATAAAGTTCTGAAGAACAAAACAGAGCTTGATTCCCCTTGTGGGATCAGAAATAATTTTCTTTCTACAGGAGGTTTCACTTATCTGGATTTTTAAAGAATGAGTAAGATGTGGGCAGGGAAGATGGAGGTAAAGAGCATTCCAGGAACAATGTATGATATAAACAGGCACGAAGGCCAAAGAGTCAGAGCAAAAGTAAGACATGGTGATTAATCTTGTTGGGGTATAAGATGATAAGGATATCATAACAGAGAAGCTTGAAAAGTAGTGAGAATTTGCTTCTGAGAAGATGCACTTTACCCTATTCATCCTGATGAGTACAATTAAAGTCCCTGGACTATAAATACATAAAAAATAAACATAAGACTCTGAAAGGTGGAGAAAAGAAAATAAACCAGCTCAGGACCTCAGGGTGCAAGAAATGACAAAGTGGTGAGTTCCTTGGGTTTTCATATGGGCTCTCATATCTCAGACATAGAGCTGAAGAAGCTGGCAAGCCAAAAAGGCCAAGTGGCTCATATGAAACATGTTACCCAACAAAAGCCTTGATAATACAGGAAAATAATACATACTTGAATATGTATAATAATAATACAATACAATACATATAATATAATATATAATATTATACAATATAATATATTATATATAATATATATAATATATTGTATATATAATAATATATATTATAATATATAATATAATATAATACGTATAAAAATAATACATACTTGAATACGTATACATATTCAAGTGCACCTAGGACAATTTTCAGGATAGACCATATATTAGGCTATAAAAAAACTCAATAAATTTAAAAGGCTGAAATCATATCATCTCTTTATTAATCATACAAACCTTTTACTAACCAGCTATAGTATAAGAATTTAGTAAGCAAGGATTCTTCAATATATGCAAATCAAGCAATATGATACACCATATTAACAAATTAAAGAATAAAACCCATATGATCATCTCAATAGATGCAGAAAAACCTTTGGACAAAATTCAACACCCATTTATACTAAAAACTCTCCAGAAAGTAGGCATAGAGGGAAACTACCTCAACATATAAAGGCCATATATGACAAACCCACAGCAAACATCATTCTCAATGGTAAAAAACTGAAAGCATTGCCTCTAAGATCAGGAACAAAATAAGGAGGTCCACTCTCACCACTATTATTCAACATAGTTTTGGAAGTCCTAGCTATGGCAATCAGAGAAGAAAAAGAAATAAAAGGAATACGAATTGGAAAAGAAGCAAAACTGTCACTGTTTGCAGATGACGTGATACTATACATAGAAAATCCTAAAGATGCCATCAGAAAACTACTAGAGCTCATCAATGAATTTGGTAAAGTTGCACAATACAAAATTAATGCACAGAAATCTTTTGCATTCCTATACACTAACAATGAAAGATCAGAAAGAGAAATTAAGGAAACAATCCCATTTACTACTGCATCAAAAATAATAAAATACTTAGGAATAAACCTAGCTAAGGAGGCAAACGACCAGTACTCAGAAAACTATAAAACACTGATGAAAGAAATCAAAGATGACACAAACAGATGAGAGATATACCATGTTCTTAGATTAGAAGAATAAATATTGTGAAAATGACTATACTACCCAAAGCAATCTACAGATTCATTGCAATAACTATCAAATTACCAATGGCATTTTTCAAAGAATTAGAACAAAAATTTTACAGTTGTATGAAAACACAAAGACTCCGAATAGCCAAAGAAATCTTGAGAAAGAAAAACGGAGCTGGAGGAATCAGGTTCCCTGACTTCAGACTATACTACAAAGCTACAGTAATCAAAACAGTAAGGTACTAGCCCAAAAACAGAAATATAGATCAATGGAACAGGAAAGAAAGCCCAGAGATAAACCCATGTACTTATGGTCATCTAATCTATAACAAAGGAGGCAAGAATGCACTATGGAGAAAATACAGCCTCTTCAATAAGTGGTGCTGGGAAAACTGGACAGCCACATGTAAAAGAATGAAATTAGAACACTCCTTAACACCATACACAACAATAAACTCAAATGAATTAAAGGCCTAAGTGTAAGACAGGACACTATAAAACTCTCAGAGGAAAACACAGGAAAACATAAATCACAGCACCCACTTCCTAGAGTAATGAAAATAAAAACAAAAATAAACAAATGGGACTGAACTGCACTTAAAAGCTTTTGCACAGCAAAGGAAATCATAAACAAGACCAAAAGACAACCCTCAGAATTGGAGAAAATATTTGCAAATGAAGCAACTGACAAAGGATTAATCTCCAAAATATACAAACAGCTCATGCAGCTCAATATCAAAAAAACAAACAACCCAATCCAAAAATACATGGAAAACCTAAGTAGACGTTTCTCCAAAGAAGATATACAGATTGCCAACAAACACATGAAAAGACTCTCAACATCACTAATCATTAGAGAAATGCAAATCAAAACTACAATGAGATATCACCTCACACTGGTCAGAATGGCCATCATCGAAAAGTCTACAAATGATAAATGCTGAAGAGGGTGTGGAGAAAAGGGAACCCTCTTGCACTGTTGGTGGGAATGTAAATTGATACAGCCACTATGGAGAACAGTATGGACGTTCCTTAAAAAACTAAAATTAGAACTACCATATGACCCAGCAATCCCACTACTAGACACATATGCTGAGAAAACCATAATTCCAAAAAACATATACACCCCAATGTTTATTCTTTTTTTCTTTTCTTTTCTTTTCTTTTTTTCTTTTCGTGGTATGCGGGCCTCTCACTGTTGTGGCCTCTCCTGTTGCGGAGCACAGGCTCGGGATGTGCAGGCTCAGCGGCCATGGCTCATGGGCCCAGCCACTCCACGGCATGTGGGATCTTCCCGGACCAGTGGCATGAACCCGTGTCCCCTGCATCAGCAGGCGGACTCTTAACCACTGCGCCACCAGGGAAGCACCCCAATGTTTATTGCAGCACTATTTACAACTGCCAGGACATGAAGCAACCTAATGTCTATCAACAGATGAATGGATAAAGAAGATGTGGTACATATATACAATGGAATATTACTCAGCTGTAAAAAGGAATGAAAATGGGGCATTTGCAGAGATGTGCATGGACCTAGAGTCTGTCATACAGAGTGAAGTAAGTCAGAAAGAGAAAGACAAATATCATATATTAATGCATATCCAGAAAATGGAATCCAGAAAAATGGTACCAATGAACCCATTTGCAGGGCAGCAATAGAGAGGGTGACATAGAGAATTGGCGGTGGACACATTGGGGGAAGGGGAGGGTGGGATGAACTGGGAGATTAGGATTGTCATATATACAGTACAATGTGTAAAATAGACTGCTAGTGGGAACCTGCTGTACAGCACAGGGAGCTCAGCTCGGTGCTCTGTGATGACCTAGATGGGTGGGGATGGGGGGATGGTGGGAGGGAGGTCCAAGAGGGAAGGGATATGGGGATATACATATACATATAGCTGATTCACTTTGCTGTACAGCAGAAACTAACACAACATTGTAAAGCAATTATACTCCAATTTAAAAAAAAAGAGAGACAAAGAAGAAAAAGAAGACAGCAGTGTTCTAAGAATAGCCATGTATGGATGCTGACTGCCACCATCATTAATAAATGATTCTGAACTGAAGCCAAATAATTAATTTGAGAGTAATTTATGATAATGTGTTGCTAGGCAATTAAACTTCTGAGGAAAAAAATAACAGAAAAAAATTGGGAAAATTTGCAAATATATGAAAATTAAACAACTGACCCTAAATAACCAATGGCTCATAGAAAAAAATCACAAGAGTAAATAGAAAATACTTTGAGATGGGGGCTTCGCTGGTGGCGCAGTGGTTGAGAGTCCGCCTGCCGACGCAGGGGACACAGGTTCATGCCCCAGTCCCGGAAGATCTCACATGCCGCGGAGTGGCTGGGCCTGTGAGCCATGGCCACTGAGCCTGCACATCCAGAGTCTGTGCTCCGCAACGGGAGAGGCCACACAATGAGAGGCCCGTGTACCACACACACACAAAAAAACTTTGAGATGAATAAAAATGAAGACATAAGACACCAAAAGTTATGAGATGCAGTTAAAACAGTGTTTAGAAGGAAATACATAGCTGTAAACACCTATATTAAAAAAGTAGAAAGCTATCAAATCAATAAACTAATCTTCCATCCAAAGAAACTCAACAATGAAAAGAAAGCTAAATTCATATAAGCATAAGAAAGGCAATAATAAAGACTGGAGCAAAAATAACAAAATAGAATCTAGAAAAAAAGATAAAGAAAAATGAATGAAAGCAAAAGTTGGTTCTTTGAAAAGATCCACAAAATTGACAATCATTAGCTAGACTGACCAAGAAAAAAAGGGGAGAAGACTGAAAATCAGGAACAAAAGAGGGAATACTACTATTGACTTTACAGAAATAAAAAGGATTATAAGGGAACACTATAAACAGTTATATACCAACAAATTAACCTCAATGAAATGAATTCCTGAAAAGATATAAACTACCAAAACTGAAGAAAGAGAAAATGTAAGTAGGCTATAACAAGTAATCAAAACTTCTCAGAGGGTTTCCCTGGTGGCGCAGTGGTTGAGAGTCTGCCTGCCGATGCAGGGGACACGGGTTCGTGCCCCAGTCCGGGAAGATCCCACAGGCAGTGAGCCATTCAGCAGTGAGCCATGGCCGCTGAGCCTGCGCGTCCGGAGCCTGTGCTCCACAACGGGAGAGGCCACAACAGTGAGAGGCCCGCCTACCGCAAAAAACCAAAACAAAACAAAAAAAACTCTGAAAGAGACGCCCATATGGCTTCACTGCTGAATGCTAGCAATCAGTAAAGAATAAACACCAATCCTTCACATGCTCTTTAGAAAAACAGAAGGAACATTTCTAAAGTTACCCTATGCGACAAACATTACCATGACACCAAAGTCAGATAATAGAAATCACAGGGAAACTAAAGATAAATGTGAATATTGACAACAAAAATCATTAATAAAAATACTAGAAAACCAAATTCAACAGCATTTTGAAAGGATTATACACCATGACCGAGTGAGATTTATTCCATGAATGCAAGACTGATACCACATACAAAAATCGAAAAGTGTAATATACCACATTAACAGGCTAAAGAAAAACCACATGATCAGAAAAATTGATGCAGAAAACAAACAACCACAGCAACAATAAAACACTGGGGAAAATTCAACATCCATTCATGATGAAAATTATCAGAAAACTAGAAATATTGAAAGAAAATACAAGACAAACCTGAAATATTTTGTGACGTCAGAATACAAGTGCTTATAAAAGGATTGGAAGAACTGTATTTTTTTTATATTGCTGGTAGGATGTAAAAGGATAAAACCACTATGGAAAAGGTTTGTCAGATTCTTAAAAAAGTAAACATGCTATTATCATATGACCCGGCAATTGCACTCCAGAGAAATGAGAACTTACGTTGACACACAAATCTGTACATGATTATCTGTAGCAGCTTTATTCATAATAGCTACAAACTAGTTGTTCTTTGAATGGTGAAACAAACTGTGATGCCAAATACAATGGAACGCTCCTCAGTATTAAAAAGAAAAAAAACTATATATACAACAACTTGAACAAATCTCCAGAGAATTATGCTGAGTGAAGAAAAATCCCACAAGGGTATACATTTATATAACATTCTTGAGATGATGAAATTATAGAAATGGTGAACAGATTAGTAGCTGCTAGGAGTTAAGGTCAGAGGGTATGGATGGAGGGGGACAGGAAAGGAGTGGGTGTGGCTAAAAGGGCCACGTAAGGGATCCTGGTGATGATGGAAATGTTTTGTGTCATGAGTATAAAAAGAAATATATCAGTATCTTGGTTGTGATATTGTACTATACTTTGCAAGATGTTACCATTGGGGAAAGCTGGATAAATGGCCTAGAGGGACTCTTTAGTACTACTTACAGTTGCATGTGAATCACAATTATCTCAAAATAATGAGTTTAATTCTTAAAAATTAGGAACAAGCTAGATGGGCAGAAAATGATGTGCTAGAATTTCGTGGTTTGTCATGTAGCCTCTATTTAGCTGTGAGCTTCTATACTATATTTTGAGGGCCCTGAGAACAAAGTCTATATATAAATC
This sequence comes from Phocoena sinus, assembly GCF_008692025.1. Taxonomy (NCBI): domain Eukaryota; kingdom Metazoa; phylum Chordata; class Mammalia; order Artiodactyla; family Phocoenidae; genus Phocoena; species Phocoena sinus. The sequence goes on from NC_045770.1 coordinate 30,978,533, forward strand.
ATACTTTTATCACAGTGCTTGACAAAAAGAGGCCATTCCATAAGTGTACCTTGAGTGGACAGGCTGTAGGAAGCCATTAAAGGTCTTCTGAGCAGAGACACAAGAATGAGACAGTGCCTTGACAAAGAGATGCCTCCTAAATGCTTGTGCTGTTGAATAGAGAATAAGTGATGCTCAACAAAGCTGTCTGTTACATCAGACATGAATTTGGGTCCCAGATCTATCACATACTCTCTGAACTTTGATTTCTTTATTTGTAAAATTAGTTATCACAATACTAACTCATGCAGTTGTTTTATGGGCTAATTGGTAAACAGTATGTAATCATTTAGCAAAAAGTAAGTGCTAGAATATAATTAGCACTCTATGCATGTTAGATGCTATTATCATTGTCTTTATTATTATTGTCGTTGCTGTCATTATAATCCTGATAGTTACTCAGGGAGACAAAAAGAAACCACGTAACCACATTCCCTTCAGTACAGATTCAAAAAAGAATAAGAAAGAACATACACCCTGTTCCCCTTTTCTCCCACCTAGGTAAACACAATTTTCTTTTTTCTATAATTCACATTTCATCAACTTTTTATTAAAGTTCTCGGCATACCTGGGCCATTATATACCTTTATGTCTCTCCTCTTCTTCTCAAATACTTGTTAAGAAACTTTCATTTTATGATATATCCAATTTGTAAAATACTGTCTATTCTAATTAATACATAATGTTACACTGCTAACCATTTGTGGGAATATGAGAACTGACTATAATGAATACGTAGCACACTCCCTAGATAATTATGCAGAGGGAGTAAATACACCCAATTAAATTCACAAACAAATTACATGTTCTTAAAATGTTTTATGACTAAATTCCAGTCTAGAACATTTCACTATACCTTAGAAGGTATGGATGGTAAAACAGAAATTATCTTATTGCTTTTAGTATACACAGATCATCTTCTCCTTCCAAATACATTTTTAATACATTTCTGTACTACCAAAATTCATTTTTAATCATGGTGTTTTGAATGCAAAATATACTTCCATAGAATTTATGTTATTTAATGGTGATTGCATTTACAAAATGACTTACTAAAGCTGACTTAAATACATTTGGTAATTTTTTTGATCAAGTATTAATAATTCTACTACCCAGGTAGGGCATAGCCAAATTCAACTAGTTTACCAGAGCAGTCAAATGGTAGACATGGTTAAATAAACCTCACGTCCAATTCTGTATAATCCTTCCTTCTTTCCTTCCATGCGCTCTTTTTCTAACTACAAAGATAATACAGGTTTACTTTTTAAAACTTATAATTTAGGGATTATTTTATATATATATATATTTGAAATCTACTTTTTCTATTTAATAGTATAGCATAAGCATGTACCAACATTGTTAAATACTCTTGTACAACATATATTTTAATGGCTTCATGTACTGTCATAGACAGTAATATATTTAACTACTTATCAATTATTGAAGATTTGTGTTGTTTACAATTTTCCACTATCACAGGTAAAGCTACAATCACGTTCATCTTTTAAATATAATGAATATTTAGACTTTATATTTACACAAACACATAGTCCGTGGTGCCCTCAAAAGTTGTGCCCCATCCTGAATCTTAACCCATGTGGTAAAGCTAAGAGCTCAAAAGAAAAAAAGACCAGGGTGCTTGCTATTCCTTAATCTGCCCTTAAATTGGACAGACACCTCCAATTCTCTGATGACAGCCTCCTCACCTGTAAAAATGAGGGCACTGAACTAGGTCATAAATAAGTTTTCTTATACATTCTAGAATAAAATGATTAAGAATGCCTTAAACTCAAAGAAGAAAAGGGACTAACTGGCCGGATGCTTTGATCTCCAGTGATTCTACTTTCAGAGAAGTCAGTGCTCTCTCCCCTCCTCAAGGATAATGGAGAAGAAGGGACATGCAGATGGGAGAAAGCAGGACAGGAAAGAGGAAAGAGCTCCAATGTCAGGTTAAACAATAACAACTTTGGAGAAGCTTCAATAGTGAAAGCAGAGGAAGAAGTGGAATGGATAAAGATGAAAATCAATGGAAGATGCTTTCAAAGGGCATTATTCCAGGTCCACCAAGAAGAAGACAATAAGAGGTTTCAATAAGTAAGAGATTTATTAGAGGAAAGGCGTGTGAAGGAAATAGCAAGGGAGCTAAGAGAGGCTGAGAAAGCCATCAGACTGCAATGCAGGTCAGAAATTGGGTAAAAGAGAAAACGAAGAAAGAAGAGTGCTGGTGGCAGAATCCCTTGATAGCAAGGCTGTCAGGGAGTCCTGAGCCAGAGTCTCCCATCAGAGGAGTCCCATGCCTCCCAGTAATGGGCCTCATTTAGTACCCTTGCTGCATTTAGTTACTGACTGGGAGCATCTATGGGAAACATGGCCTTGATACAAACAGGGTGATGGATTTCAAAACACAGTGGAGCACCTTATCAATGACACTCCCCACAGTTGATGATCTGAAAGACTCACTTTCATGGCTGTCACACACTGGATACCAGTATTTAAAGCAAATCCCAGGTTAGAACCACTGTTCTATAAAATGGTGATAAAATTGTACGCTTATTTGATTTTCTGCCAACACACAAAAGAATAGACACTATCTGATTCCATTTATATCAAGTTCAAAACCAAACTAATCAATGATGATAGATATCAGAAAGTGGTTGCTTCTAGGGGGGTAGGGTAAAAATTGAGCACAGAAAATTTCAGTATCAAATAATGAAGATAAAAACATGAAAGTTGAAGATTGCCAGTAAAGAGAATTACCCAAATAGCCATCTGTTTGTTTCTTACAAACTTACTCTAGGAGCTTCTGTGCATCATAGTATCCAATTGGATGAACAGGAATACTTGGAAGACCGACAGCCTCTGCGATTTCACGTCTATAAGCATATTCTGAAAAAAAGTTGAACATACTTCTAATAAAAATGGAGTCCCTTTCAAAATGTTCTCTGTAAATCAGATTAAACACATTCTTAAATTGCATCTGCTAGAACTGTTACAATTAGAAAGACAGACAGTTTCAAATGTTAGCGAAAATGTGGAGCAACTGAAACTCTCATACATTCTTGTAAGAGTGTATAATTAGAGAGTCACTTTAAATAACTTCTTTGAAAAGTAATGTTATACAGAATTATGCCCTATGGCAGAACAATTACACTCCTAGGTATTTACCCAAGAAAGATGGAAACATATGTCCACAAAAAGACCTGCACAGAATTGCTCATAGCAGCTGAATCTAGGTAGCCCATATGGGACACAGTCCAGCTGTTTGTAAATCGGAAAATGAATAAGCAATTTGTAGAACAGTCCCATAATAGAATTCTACTCAGCAAGTAAAGGGAAGAAACTATTAACACACACAATAACGTGACTAATCACTAATCACGTGAGTGAGAGCAGCAAGGCAAATGATGAGGGAAAATCATAAATTTTTCTATGACCGGAAAATCAAACTAAGAAAGGAAAAAAATAATATGCCCGCTTTGTGGTAGGCCTTTCCCAATGTGCAATGTGCATCTGTATTGTACATTAACCAGGCCTCCTGAAACAGGAGGATGTAATCAACCTTTAACAAAAATGGCTGCTTTATTCAGACAGCAACGTTGTAGTTTTAAGGTTATTTTAATTTCTTTTCCATCCCATACAGAGAGCTGTATTGACCAAAACATCTTTGATCAACTTTATGTAGAATGCTAACCTGTCAATATAACACAGAAATTCTTTGTCTCAGAAATGTATAAAATTGCATCTCTAACTCCTGACCAATGGAACAGTTCTCAGAGCTTCTGCAAATCTGTTCCCTGGGTTATAGTCCTCAGTTTGACTCAGATAAAATTCTCTTTTCTTTCTTCTTAGCTTGACTGTTATTTGATTTTCCACCAACACACAAAAGAATAGTTACTATCTGATTCCATTTATATGAAGTTCAAAACCAAACTAATCAATGATGACAGATATCAGGAAGTGGTTGCTCCTAGGGGGATATGGTAAAAATTGACCAGAAAGGGGCACCAGAGAACTTTCTGGAGTCATAGAAATGTCCTATATCTTATTTTGAGTGATATAGATACATGCAATTTAAAAAATTTATTGAATTAACTCAAGACCTGTGCGTTTTGTTACATGTAAACTCCACCTCAAAATAAAAACACATTTTCTGTCATTTCTTCAGATTTAAGAAAAATAAGAGCTATTTTTCAATTTTTTTCTTCAAACTTTAAATTATAAGAGCTTTAGGGGATTGTAAAAGCTATTCTTTTTATAGTAAAATGACATAATAATACGTTACATGGGATTTGTTTTAAAGTTCTTTAGGGTAATAATGCAAAAGGAAACATGAAGAGATAAAATAAGATTGACAGAGTGGTGATAATTTTCTCTATTTTTTTGTATGTTAAAACTATTCCATAATAAAAACTAAAATTAAAAGGAAAAGAAAAAAAATAGGGCACAAAAGGGAATTCAACAAATGCAAGCCTCACAGGGATAACATGATTTTTCTTTCTACAATGTCATCTTTTAATTTGAGGATAATAAACAGAAATACTCCAGTTAATCTTATTTTATGTTCACATGTTTTTTGTGGGGTTTTTTTGTGGTATGCGGGCCTCTCACTGCTGTGGCCTCTCCCGTTGTGGAGCACAGGCTCCGGACGCGCAGGCTCAGCGGCCATGGCTCACAGGCCCAGCCCCTCCGCGGCATGTGGGATCTTCCCGGACCGGGGCACGAACCTGTGTCCCCTGCATCAGCAGGAGGTACAATTTTAACTTTATATAACCAACAGAGCTTGGGAGAAGTTGCATTTTTCAAAACTTGGGAATAAAAAGGCTAAGTAAGTAAAGTTCAGGTAGACATGTGATTTTATTATAGGATAATATGTGTTGCTTAAAAAAAATCTATGATAATGTACTATATTCCAAGAAGATTTACGAAGACAAAATGCATAAACTTTAAAGGAGTTTACAATTTGATAGAAAAACCAGATGAAATATAAATATGGAAATGCCATGGATACTTGGTAACCTATTTTATCCAAGGTACACACCTTAGTTAGTTTTAAACCACACAAATTAAGTGATCACAGATTTTTGTAAATGTCATCAACTAGCTGAGTACATTCAAAATAAATTAGCTCCCTTTGTTAATGATCTACTGTTTTACAGCAGAGCATTTCAGCATAAGACAAACATGTGGACTCTGGAGCCAGACCATCTGAATTTGAATCCCTACTCCTCATTTAGTGGTGTGATGGTCTAGGGCAGAGTTTGCTTACTTCTAGTCGCTCTTCCCTCCTCTGTCAAGTAGAGATAATAACACAACAAAGCTTATAGGGTTGTTAATGCATGTAAGAGCTAGCATTTAGGAAATACTCCTTGAAAGTGATCACTATTATCTTTATACAGCAATGATACAATAAGCATTTTCTAGGCTCTAAATTCTAAATGTCATTTCAGGGATTTATAGAACTTCTTTTGTTCTACTATCCCTTATCTACAACTAGAAATTTTTAAAACTGTGAAATCCATTAATTGGGGGGAATTTACTTGTCAACAAAACATGATCTGATGTAAACTAATTTGGAAGCAAGATCTGACTTGAGCAGACAGACTATTTATATTACTTACATTCCTCTGCTTAATATGATTATTCATACATTTTACTGCAAAAATATTTACATGCTTGCTTCCCATTTTATGCTCCAGCCTCCTATGTGAATGTTATGCCAGAAATGGTATATGCACCATATTACTTTTAAATATCTGAAAATGTCTGCATTTCAAAACCTATCAGACCCAAGGATTCCAAATAAGGGATAAGGGACCCGAACCAACAATTTTCTAAGTTCAAATTCCTTTATTCTTAGATACAAAGAGAACGAGAAAAAGACATACTTTATCTATGTGTCAAAGGAAATCCTTTAGTAAAATCACTTTACAATGTTAAGGTTTTTGTGATGATTAAGGCCTGGTCACTCACCATTTGCCGGGTAGCCAGGTGTGAGAGGGTCTCCTGCACCATTAAGATTTAAGATATTTCCACGCTGAACACCACCTCCAGGAAGATTCCAACCACCTGGATAGGACTCCACCCCGGGAGCAAAGTAATCAGCAGGATCTGAGTACAAAATGATCCCTTTGGCCCCAGCCAGCTGGGCATTTTTAACCTGGAATAGACAGTCTTTCTTATTTTAGGTTGGTAACTCAAAATTACTCTTAAATAAGTAGCTAAACCTTATCTTCAATCTTTTATCCTTAGACTTAAAACAAGGGACATCTCAGAGAGTTGGCTTTTTCTTTTTCCTACTGCAAGCTCTAAAAATGAGTTTCCAAGGCTGAATCAGCCCTCAGAGCAGCAGATTTTAAAAATGTACATATTAGTGGTAGTGAGTATGTGCTACTTCCTTCCTCTAGTCTAGAAGCACAATAAGCAAGTAGACTCCACAGACTAGACTCCCATTTCTTCTATGGTTGAGAGGGAATATTTCTGAAATTTAGCTTCCCACAAAAGAGGAAAAAATATTAGCAAATCAAGCCAAATTAAGTGATAGTAACTTTCAAAACTGCTGTGTATAAATTGGTTTCTCTCGTTACCTATAATAAGAATTAATACTAAAATTTAACTTAGTAAATATTTTCAAAGGTAACATTTAAAACAAAGATACTGAAGGTTAACAACAAATCAAATGCATGCTTCTTTGTAGACCACAGGCATAATGTGTAGGTATGGACAAAACCTGTTCTGTTTCCCTGAACTTCTACCCTGGCCGAATTCAAATGACCCAGTTTAAAACCCCTGTATATAAGCTAGAAAATGTATCTTCCCTATTAGGTGGGCTGGTACAGAGTATGAGAAGATCACAGTCCTCCAAAAGTTTTAAGGATGTGGTTCTACCCATGTAAGATACAATATAACTTTTTATTTTTGTGGAAAAGAAAAAAAGATTATTTTTTTACCTTATTTCCTCTGAAAATTTTCCCATATCTGGCAATCAGAATCTTCCCAGAGCAATTAATTTTCATGTCCCGCTCTAGTTTAAAGAAGTCTTCAGTTCGTGCGTAGTTAACATAGACTAGGTCACCCTGTTGAGATCACGGATGACTTACTACAAGTAAGATTTAATAAAAGAGGTTTTTCTGCGTGAAGACTGTTTCACATCTTTGAAAGAGGTAAGAGACAAGAGTATGCAAGAGGGTCAGAAAAGCATGAGCCTCAGGTAAGAGATTCAACAGAGAAATGAACTTGAATTAAGAAGGCAATTACCTGGGTAGAGACTTATGAGTTAACTATTAAGTTCTGTTTAGTTTAAGTCTCCTGTAAAGTGACCATAAAACTATAGAAGTGTTCGTCAGAAAAATGCACATAAATATACACACTGCAATTTGGCAGGGGTCAGATATCCGAGGTGAAAAAGCCCTAGATGAGAGCTGTATTCTCTTTGAAGTATATTCACAATGGGTCTTCACACCACCAGGTAAAAAAGAAATGTCAGGTAATACTGCTTTACGGGTCTGGCTTCAGGATTAGGTGAGAGTATTCTAACATCTCGGAGTATCAACATTATCATTTGTAAAATGGCCTGTTAGATTAGATCAGTGTTCTTCACACATTTTTTTTGCTCACCTACTCCCTAGATTATTTTTGAAGAGAAATGTTTCCCTCCTTTATTTTTTATTATTATTTTTTGGATTTTTAAAAACATCTTTATTGGAGTATAATTGCTTTACAATGGTGTGTTAGTTTCTGCTGTATAACAAAGCGAATCAGCTATAGGTATACATATATCCCCATATCCCCTCCCTCTTGCATCTCCCTCCCACCTTCCCTATCCCAACCCTCTAGGTGGTCACAAAGCACTGAGCTGATCTCCCTGTGCTATGCGGCTGCTTCCCACTAGCCATCTATTTTACCTTTGGTAGTGTATATATGTCCATGCCACTCTCTCACGTCGTCCCAGGTTACCCTTCCCCCTCCCTGTGTCCTCAAGTCCATTCTCTACGTCTTTGTCTTTATTCCTGTCCTACCCCTAGGTTCTTCAAAACCACTTTTTAAAAAAATTTTTAGATTCCATATATATGTGTTAGCATACAGTATTTGTTTTTCTCTTTCTGACTTACTTCACTCTGTATGACAGTTTCTAGGTCCATCCACCTCACTACAAATAACTCAATTTCATTTCTTTTTATGGCTAATATTATATTGTATATATGTGCCACATCTTCTTCACCCATTCATCTGATGATGGACACTTAGTTTGCTTCCATGTCCTGGCTATTATAAACAGTGCTTCAGTGAACATTGTGATACATGTCTATTTTTGAATTATGGTTTTCTCAGGGTATATATGCCCAGTAGTGGGATTGCTGGGTCGTATGTATGGTAGCTCTTTTCAAATTTTTTAAGGAACCTCCATAGTGGCTGTATCAATTTACATTCCCATCAACAGTGCAAGAGGGTTCCCTTTCCTCTACACCCTCTCCAGCATTTATTGTTTGTAGACTTTTTGATGATGGCCATTCTGACTGGTATGAGGTAATACCAAATTGTACTTTTGATTTGCATTTCTCTAATGATTAGTGATGTTGAGCATCCTTTCATGTCTTTGTGTGCAATCTGTATATCCTCTCTGAAGAAATGTCTGTTTAGGCTTTTACCCATTTTTGGATTGGGTTGCTTGATTTTTGATATTGAGCTGCATGAGCTTTTTCTATATTTTGGAGACTAATCCTTTGTCAGTTGCTTCATTTGCAAATATTTTCTCCCATTCTGAGGGTTGTATTTTTGTCTTGTTTATGGTTTCCTTGCTGTGCAAAATCTTTTAAGCTTCATTAGGTCCCAGTTGTTTATTTTTGTTTTTATTTCCCTTTCTCTAGGAGGTGGGTCAAAAGGGATCTTGCTGTGATTTATGTCATAGAGTGTTCTGCCTATGTTTTCCTCTGAGAGTTTTATACTGTCTGGCCTTACATTTAGTTCTTTAATCCATTTTGAGGGTTTTTTTGTGTGTATGGTGTTAGGGAGTTTTCCAATTTCATTCTTTTACATGTGGCTGTCCAGTTTTCCCAGCACCACTTATTGAAGAAGCTGTCTTTTCTCCATTGTGTATTCTTGCCTCCTTTATCAAAGATAAGGTAACCATAGATACATGGGTTTATCTCTGGGCTTTCTATCCTGCTCCACTGATCTACATTTCTGTTTTTGTTCCAGTACCATACTCTGATTACTGTAGCTTTGTAGTATAGCCTGAAGTCAGGGAGCCTGATTCCTCCAGCTCTCTTTTTCTTTCTCAAGATTGCTTTGGCTATTCGGGGTCTTTTGTGTTTCCATACAAATCATGAAATCTTGTGTTCTAGTTCCATGAAAAATGCCACTGAGAAAGCTCAGGCACGAGAGGTCGGCGGGAAGATGGCGGAAGAGTAAGACGTGGAGATCGCCTTCCTCCCCACGGATACACCAGAAATACATCCACACGTGGAACAACTCCTACAGAACACCTACTGAAGGCTGGCAGAAGACCTCAGAGCTCCCAAAAGGCAAGAAACTCCCCACGTACCTGGGTAGGGCAAAAGAAAAAAGAAAAAACAGAGACAAAAGAATAAGGACGGCACCTGCATCAGTGGGAGGGAGCTGTGAAGGAGGAAAAGTTTCCACACACTAGGAAGCCCCTCCGCGGGCGGAGACTGCGGGAGGCGGAGGGGGGAGCTTCGGGACCGCGGAGTGGTGCACAGCGACGGGTGCGGAGGGCAAAGCGGAGAGATTCCTGCACAGACGATCGGTGCCGACCTGCACTCACCAACCCGAGAGGCTTGTCTGCTCACCCGCCGGGGCGGGCGGGGCTGCGAGCTGAGGCTCGGGTTTCGGTTTTGGACGGAGCGCAGGGAGAGGACTGGAGTTGGCGGCTTGAGCATAGCCTGAAGGGGTTGGTGCGCCACGACTAGCCGGGAGGGAGTTCGGGGAAAAGCCTGCACCGGCCGAAGAGGCAAGAGACTTTTTCTTCCCTCTTTGTTTCCTGGTGCGCGAGGAGAGGGGTTTAAGAGCGCTGCTTAAAGGAACTCCAGAGACGGGCGCAAGCCGCGGCTAAAAGCGCGAACCCCAGAGACGGGCGCGAGCCGCGGCTGAGGGCGCGAGCCCCCGAGACGGGCGCGAGCCGCGGCGGGAAGCGCGAGCCCCAGAGACGGGCGCGAGCCGCGGCTGAAACCGCGGAGCCCAGAGACGGGCAGGAGACGCTGGGGCTGCTGCTGCCGCCACCAGGGGGGCTGTGTGCGAGCACAGGTCACTCTCCGCGCCCCTCTTCCGCGGAGCCTGTGCAGGCCGCCACTGCCAGTTTCCCGGGATCCAGGGACAACTTCCCCGGGAGTACGCACGGCGGGTCTCAGGCCGGTGCAGCGTCACGCCGGCCTCTGCCGCAGCGTCACGCCGCCTCTGCCGCCGCAGGCCCGCCCCGCACGCAGTGCCCCGCCTTCCCCCATCCCCCAACCCCCGGCCTGAGTGAGCCGGAGCTCCCGAATCAGCGGCTCCTTTAACCCCGTCCTGTCTGAGCAAAAAAACAGACGCCCTCCAGCGATCTGCGCGCAGGGGCAGGGCCGGGTACAAAGCTGAGCTCCTGTGAGCTGTGAGAGCAGGGAGGAGAGGGGGAGGTCTCTCCCGGCAGCCGCGGAGGCGGCGGATTGAAGCTCCACAATCAACTTGATGTGCCCTGCATTGTGGAATACCTGAATAGACAGGGAGTGATCCCAAATTGAAGAGGGGGAATTTAGGAGCGAGATCTGTGATTTTTTCCCCTTTTCCTCTTCTTGTGAATGTGTGCGTGTATGCTTCTGTGTTAGATCTTGTCTGTATACTCTTGCTTCCACCATTTGTCCTAGGGCTCTATCCGTCCATGGTTTTTTTTTAAAAAAAAAAAATTTTTTTTTTAATAATTAATTTTAATTGTAATAACTTTATTGAACTTTACCTTCATTCTTTCTTTCTTTCTTTCCTTCCCTCCTTCCCTCCTTTAGACAGCGAATCACCCCAGGTTGAGGGGGTGGTCTCTGGGAGCAGGATTTATGATTTTTCCCCCTTTGCCTCTCTTTGTGAACGTGTATGTGTATGCTTCTGTGTAAGATTTTCTCTGTATAGCTTTGCTTCCAACAGTTGTCCTAGGGCTCTATCCGTCCATGGTTTTTTAAAAAAAAAATTTTTTTTTCATAATAATTAATTTTAATTGTAATAACTTTATTGTACTTTACCTTCGTTCTTTCTTTCTTTCTTTCCTTCCTTCCTTCCCTCCTTTAGACAACAAATCACCCCAAATTGAGGAGGTGGTCTCTGGGAGCAGGATTTATGATTTTTCCCCCTTTGCCTCTCTTTGTGAACGTGTATGTGTATGCTTCTGTGTAAGATTTTCTCTGTATAGCTTTGCTTCCAACATTTGTCCTAGGGCTCTATCCGTCCATGGTTTTTTTAAAAAAAAAAAAATTTTTTTTTTCTTAATAATTAATTTTAATTGTAATAACTTCATTGTACTTTACCTTCGTTCTTTCTTTCTTTCCTTCCTTCCTTCCCTCCTTTAGACAGCGAATCACCCCAGGTTGAGGAGGTGGTCTCTGGGAGCAGGATTTATGATTTTTCCCCCTTTGCCTCTCTTTGTGAACGTGTATGTGTATGCTTCTGTGTAAGATTTTCTCTGTATAGCTTTGCTTCCAACATTTGTCCTAGGGCTCTATCCGTCCATGGTTTTTTTTTTTTTTTTTTAAATTTTTTTTTCTTAATAATTAATTTTAATTGTAATAACTTTATTGTACTTTACCTTCGTTCTTTCTTTCTTTCCTTCCTTCCTTCCCTCCTTTAGACAGCGAATCACCCCAGGTTGAGGAGGTGGTCTCTGGGAGCAGGATTTATGATTTTTCCCCCTTTGCCTCTCTTTGTGAACATGTATGTGTATGCTTCTGTGTAAGATTTTCTCTGTATAGCTTTGTTTCCAACATTTGTCCTAAGGTTCTATCTGTTCTTTTTTTTTTTTTTTTTTTTCTTTCTAAATAATTTTTAGTACAATAACTATATTATACTTTATTTTATTTTTACTGTATCTTCTTTCTTTCTGTCTTTTTTCCTTCTTTCCCTCCTTCCTTCCTCCCTTCCTCCCTCCCTCCCTCCCTCCTTTCTTTCCTTCTTTGCTTCTTTCTTCCTTCCTTCCTTTCCTCCTTTCCTCCTTTCCTTCTTTCTTTCCTCAAACTTCTACTAATTCTCTCTACATTTTCTCCTTCTTTCCCTCCTTCCTTCCTTCCTTCCCCCCTCCCTCCCTTTCTTTCCTTCTTTGCTTCTTTCTTCCTTCCTTCCTTTCCTCCTTTCCTTCTTTCTTTCCTCAAACTTCTACTAATTCTCTCTACATTTTCTCCTTCTTTCCCTCCTACCTTCCTCCCTCCCTCCCTCCCTCCCTCCTTTCTTTCCTTCTTTGCTTCTTTCTTCCTTCCTTCCTTTCCTCCTTTCCCTCTTTCTTTCCTCATACTTCTACTAATTCTCTCTACATTTTCTCCTTCTTTCCCTCCTTCCTTCCTTCCTTCCTCCCTCCCTCCCTCCTTTCTTTCCTTCTTTGCTTCTTTCTTCCTTCCTTCCTTTCCTCCTTTCCTTCTTTCTTTCCTCATACTTCTAATAATTCTCTCTACTTTTCCTCCCTTTTATTCTGAGCCGTGTGGATGAAAGGCTCTTGGTGCTCCAGCCCAGGAGGCAGGGCTCTGCCTCTGAGGTAGGAGAGCCAACTTCAGGACACTGATCAACAAGAGACCTCCCAGCTCCACATAATATTAAACGGTGGAAATCTCCCAGAGACCTCCATCTTAACACCAGCACCCAGCTTCACTCAACGACCAGCAAGCCACAGTGCTGGACAACCTATGCCAAACAACTAGCAAAACAGGAACACAACCCCACCCATTAGCAGAGAGGCTGCCTAAAATCATAATAAGGCCACAGACACCCCAAAACACACCACCAGACGTGAACCTGCCCACTAGAGAGACAAGATCCAGCCTCATCCAGCACAACACAGGCACTAGTCCCCTCCACCAGGAAGCCTACACAACCCACTGAAACAACCTTAGCCACTGGAGACAGACATCAAAAACAACGGGAACTACGAAAGTGCAGCCTGCAAAAAGGAGACCCCAAACACAGTAAGATAAGCAAAATGAGAAGACAGAAAAACACACAGCAGATGAAGGAGCAAGATAAAAACCCACCAGACCTAACTAATGAAGAGGAAATAGGCAATCTACCTGAAAAAGAATTCAGAATAATGATAGTAAGGATGATCCGAAATCTTGGAAGTAGAATGGACAAAATGCAAGAAACAGTTAACAAGGACCTACAAGAACTAAAGATGAAACAAGCAACGATGAACAACGCAATAAATGAAATTAAAAGTACTCTAGATAGGATCAATAGCAGAATAACTGAGGCAGAAGAACGGATAAGTGACCTGGAAGATAAAGTAGTGGAAATAACTACTGCAGAGCAGAATAAAGAAAAAAGAATGAAAAGAACTGAGGACAGTCTCAGAGACCTCTGGGACAACATTAAACGCACCAACATTCGAATTATAGGGGTTCCAGAAGAAGAAGAAAAAAAGAAAGGGACTGAGAAAATATTTGAAGAGATTATAGTTGAAAACTTCCCTAATATGGGAAAGGAAATAGTTAATCAAGTCCAGGAAGCACAGAGAGTCCCATACAGGATAAATACAAGGAGAAATACGCCAAGACACATATTAATCAAACTATCAAAAATTAAATACAAAGAAAGCATATTAAAAGCAGCAAGGGAAAAACAACAAATAACACACAAGGGAATCCCCATAAGGTTAACAGCTGATCTCTCAGCAGAAACCCTACAAGCCAGAAGGGAGTGGCAGGACATACTGAAAGTGATGAAGGAGAAAAACCTTCAACCAAGACTACTCTACCCAGCAAGGATCTCATTCAGATTTGATGGAGAAATTAAAACCTTTACAGACAAGCAAAAGCTGAGAGAGTTCAGCACCACCAAACCAGCTTTACAACAAATGCTAAAGGAACTTCTCTAGATAAGAAATGCAAAAGAAGGAAACGACCTATAATAACGAACCCAAAACAATATAGAAAATGGGAATAGGAACATACATATCGATAATTACCTTAAATGTAAATGGACTAAATGCTCCCACCAAAAGACACAGATTGGCTGAATGGATACAAAAACAAGACCCTTATATATGCTGTCTACAAGAGACCCACCTCAGACCTAGAGACACATACAGACTGAAAGTAAGGGGATGGAAAAAGATATTCCATGCAAATGGAAACCAAAAGAAAGCTGGAGTAGCAATTCTCATATCAGACAAAATAGACTTTAAAATAAGGACTATTAAAAGGGATAAAGAAGGACACTACATAATGATCAAGGGATCGATCCAAGAAGAAGATATAACAATTGTAAATATTTATGCACCCAACATAGGAGCACCTCAATACGTAAGGCAAATACTAACAACCATAAAAGGGGAAATTGACAGTAACACATTCATAGTAGGGGACTTTAACACCCCACTTTCACCCATGGACAGATCATCCAAAATGAAAATAAATAAGGAAACACAAGCTTTAAATGATACATTAAACAAGATGGACTTAATTGATATTTATAGGACACTCCATCCAAAAACAACAGAATACACATTTTTCTCAAGTGCTCATGGAACATTCTCCAGGATAGATCATATCTTGGGTCACAAATCAAGCCTTGGTAAATTTAAGAAAATTGAAATTGTATCAAGTATCTTTTCTGACCACAACGCCATGAGACTAGATATCAATTACAGGAAAAGATCTGTAAAATATACAAACACATGGAGGCTAAACAATACACTACTTAATAATGAAGTGATCACTGAAGAAATCAAAGAGGAAATAAAAAAATACCTAGAAACAAATGACAATGGAGACACAACGACCCAAAACCTATGGGATGCAGCAAAAGCAGTTCTAAGGGGGAAGTTTATAGCAATACAAGCCCACCTTAAGAAGCAGGAAACATCTCGAATAAACAACCTAACCTTGCACCTCAAGCAATTAGAGAAAGAAGAACAAAAAAGCCCCAAAGCTAGCAGAAGGAAAGAAATCATAAAAATCAGATCAGAAATAAATGAAAAAGAAATGAAGGAAACAATAGCAAAGATCAATAAAACTAAAAGCTGGTTCTTTGAGAAGATAAACAAAATAGATAAACCACTAGCCAGACTCATCAAGAAAAAGAGCGAGAAGACTCAAATCAATAGAATTAGAAATGAGAAAGGAGAAATAACAACTGACACTGCAGAAATAAAAAAAATCATGAGAGATTACTACAAGCAACTCTATGCCAATAAAATGGACAATCTGGAAGAAATGGACAAATTCTTAGAAATGCACAACCTGCCAAGACTGAATCAGGAAGAAATAGAAAATATGAACAGACCAATCACAAGCACTGAAATTGAAACTGTGATTAAAAATCTTCCAACAAACAAAAGCCCAGGACCAGATGGCTTCACAGGTGAATTCTATCAAACGTTTAGAGAAGAGCTAACACCTATCCTTCTCGAACTCTTCCAAAATATAGCAGAGGGAGGAACACTCCCAAATTCCTTCTACGAGGCCACCATCACCTTGATACCAAAACCAGACAAGGATGTCACAAAGAAAGAAAACTACAGGCCAATATCACTGATGAACATAGATGCAAAAATCCTCAACAAAATACTAGCAAACAGAATCCAACAGCACATTAAAAGGATCATACACCATGATCAAGTGGGGTTTATTCCAGGAATGCAAGGATTCTTCAATATACGCAAATCTATCAATGTGATAAACCATATTAACAAATTGAAGGAGAAAAACCATATGATCATCTCAATAGATGCAGAGAAAGCTTTCGACAAAATTCAACACCCATTTATGATAAAAACCCTCCAGAAAGTAGGCATAGAGGGAACTTTCCTCAACATAATAAAGGCCATATATGACAAGCCCACAGCAAACATCATCCTCAATGGTGAAAAACTGAAAGCATTTCCACTAAGATCAGGAACAAGACAAGGTTGCCCACTCTCACCACTCTTATTCAACATAGTTTTGGAAGTTTTAGCCACAGCAATCAGAGAAGAAAAGGAAATAAAAGGAATCCACATAGGAAAAGAAGAAGTAAAGCTGTCACTGTTTGCAGATGACATGATACTATACATAGAGAATCCTAAAGATGCTACCAGAAAACTACTAGAGCTAATCAATGAATTTGGTAAAGTAGCAGGATACAAAATTAATGCACAGAAATCTCTGGCATTCCTATATACTAATGATGAAAAATCTGAAAGTGAAATCAAGAAAACACTCCCATTTACCATTGCAACAAAAAGAATAAAATATCTAGGAATAAACCTACCTAAGGATACGAAAGACCTGTATGCAGAAAATTATAAGACACTGATGAAAGAAATTAAAGATGATACAAATAGATGGAGAGATATACCGTGTTCTTGGATGGGAAGAATCAACATTGTGAAAATGACTCTACTACCCAAAGCAATCTACAGATTCAATGCAATCCCTATCAAACTACCACTGGCATTTTTCACAGAACTAGAACAAAAAATTTCGCAATTTGTATGGAAACACAAAAGACCCCGAATAGCCAAAGCAATCTTGAGAACGAAAAAAGGAGCTGGAGGAATCAGGCTCCCTGACTTCAGACTATACTACAAAGCAACAGTAATCAAGACAGTATGGTACTGGCACAAAAACAGAAAGATAGATCAGTGGAACAGGATAGAAAGCCCAGAGATAAACCCACGCACATATGGACACCTTATCTTTGATAAAGGAGGCAGGAATGTACAGTGGAGAAAGGACAGCCTCTTCAATAAATGGTGCTGGGAAAACTGGACAGGTACATGTAAAAGTATGAGATTAGATCACTCCCTAACACCATACACAAAAATAAGCTCAAAATGGATTAAAGACCTAAATGTAAGGCCAGAAACTATCAAACTCTTAGAGGAAAACATAGGAAGAACACTCTATGACATAAATCACAGCAAGATCCTTTCTGACCCACCTCCTAGAGTAATGGAAATAAAAACAAAAATAAACAAATGGGACCTAATGAAACTTCAAAGCTTTTGCACAGCAAAGGAAACCATAATCAAGACCAAAAGACAACCCTCAGAATGGGAGAAAACATTTGCAAATGAAGCAACTGACAAAGGATTAATCTCCAAAATTTACAAGCAGCTCATGCAGCTCAATAACAAAAAAACAAACAACCCCATCCAAAAATGGGCAGAAGACCTAAACAGACATTTCTCCAAAGAAGATATACAGAATGCCAACAAACACATGAAAGAATGCTCAACATCATTAATCATTAGAGAAATGCAAATCAAAACTACAATGAGATATCATCTCACACCAGTCAGAATGGCCATCATCAAAAAATCTAGAAACAATAAATGCTGGAGAGGGTGTGGAGAAAAGGGTACACTCTTGCACTGCTGGTGGGAATGTGAATTGGTTCAGCCACTATGGAGAACAGTATGGAGGTTCCTTAAAAAACTACAAATAGAATTACCATATGACCCAGCAATCCCACTACTGGGCATATACCCTGAGAAAACCAAAATTCAAAAAGAGTCATGTACCAAAATGTTCATTGCAGCTCTATTTACAATAGCCCGGAGATGGAAAGAACCTAAGTGCCCATCATCGGACGAATGGATAAAGAAGATGTGGCACATATACACAATGGAATATTACTCAGCCTTAAAAAGAAATGAAATTGAGTTATTTGTAATGAGATGGATAGACCTAGAGTCTGTCATACAGAGTGAAGTAAGTCAGAAAGACAAAGACAAATACCGTATGCTAACACATATATATGGAATTTAAGGGGAAAAAATGTCATGAAGAACCTAGGGATAAGACAGGAATAGAGGCGCAGACCTACTGGAGAACGGACTTGAGGATATGGGGAGGGGGAAGGGTGAGTTTTGACAGGACAAGAAAGAGTCATGGACATATACACACTAACAAACGTAGTAAGGTAGATAGCTAGGGGGAAGCAGCCGCAAGGCACAGGGATATTAGCTCGGGGCTTTGGGACAGCCTGGAGGGGTGGGAGGGGGAGAGTGGGAGGGAGGGAGACGCAAGAGGGAAGACACATGGGAGCACATGTATATGTATAGCTGATTCACTTTGTTATAAATCAGAAACTAACACACTATTGTAAAGTAATTATACCCCAATAAAGATGTTAAAAAAAAAAAATGCCACTGCTCGTTTGATAGGGATTGCATTGAATCTGTAGATTGCTTTGGGTAGTAGAGTCATTTTCACAATGTTGATTGTTCCAATCCAAGAACATGGTATACCTCTCCATCTGTTTGTGTCATTTGTAACTTCTTTCATCAGTGCCTTATAGTTTTCTGCATACAGGTCTTTTGTCTCCTTAGGTAGGTTGATTCCTAGGTATTTTATGCTTTTTGTTGCAATGGTAAATGGGAGTGTTTCCTTAATTTCTCTTTCAAATTTTTCATCATTAGTGTATAGGAATGCAAGAGATTTCTGTGCATTAATTTTGTATCCTGCTACTTTACCAAATTCATTGATTAGCTCTATTGGTTAACTGGTAGCATCTTTAGGAGTCTCTATGTATAGTATCATGTCATGTGCAATCAGTGACAGTTTTACTTTTGCTTTTCTGATTTGGATTCGTTTTATTTCTTTTTCTTCTATGTTTGCTGTGGCTAAAACTTCCAAAACTATGTTGAATAATAGTGGTGAGAGTAGGCAACCTTGTCTTGTTCCTGATCTTAGTGGAAATGGTTTCAGTTTTTCACCAACATTGAGAACAATGTTGGCTGTGGATTTGTCATATATGGCCTTTATTATGTTGAGATAAGTTCTCTCTATGCCCACTTTCTGGAGGGTTTTTATCATAACTGGGTGTTGAATTTTTTCCAAAGCTTTTTCTGCATCTATCAAGATGATCATATGGTTTGTCTCCTTCAATTTGTTGATATGGTTTATCACATTGATTGATTTGCATACATTGAAGAATCCTTGCATTCCTGGGATAAATCCCACTTGATCATGGTGTATGATCCTTTAAATGTGCTGTTAGATTCTGTTTGCTAGTATTTTGTTGAGGAGGTTTGCATCTATGTTCATCAGTGATATTGGCCTGTACTTTTCTTTTTTTGTGACATCTTTGGTTTTTGTATCAGGCGGTTGTGGCCTCATAGAATGAGTTTGGGAGTGTTCCTCCCTCTGCTATATTATGCAAGAGTTTGAGAAGGATAGGTATTAGCTCTTCTCTAAATGTTTGATAGAATTTGCCTGTGAAGCCATCTGGTCCTGGGCTTTTGTTTGTTGGAAGATTTTTAATCAGTTTCAATTTCAGTGCTTGTGATTGGTCTGTTGATATTTTCTATTTCTTCCTAGTTCAGTCTCAGATGGTTGTGCTTTTCTAACAATTTGTCCATTTCTTCCAGGTTGTCCATTATATTGGCAGAGTTGCTTGTAATAATCTCTCATGATCCTTTGTATTTCTGCAGTGTCAGTTCTTACTTATCCTTTTCATTTCTAATTCTATTGATTTGAGCCTTTTCCCTTTTTTTTCTGATGAGTCTGGCTAATGGTTCATCAATTTTTTTATCTTCTCAAAGAACCAGCTTTTAGTTTTATTGCTCTTTGCTATTGTTTCCTTCATTTCTTTTTCACCTATTTCTGATCTGATCTTTATGATTTCTTTCCTTCTGATAACTCTGGGGTTTTTTTGTTCTTTCTCTAATTTCTTTAGGTGTAAGTTTAGGTTGTTTATTTGAGATGTTTCTTGAGGTAGCATTGTATTGCTATAAACTTCCCTCTTAGAACTGCTTTTGCTGCATCCCATAGATTTTGGATCATTGTGTTTTCATTGTCATTTGCCTCTAGGTGTTTTTTGATTTCCTCTTTGATTTCTTCAGTGATGTCTTGGTTATTTAGCAACATATTGTTTATCCTCCATGTGTTTGTGTTTTTTACATTTCTTTCCCTGTACTTTATTTCTAATACCATAGCGTTGTGGTCAGAAAAGATGCTTGATATGATTTCAATTTTCTTAAATTTACTGAGGCTTGATCTGTGACCCAAGATGTGATCTATCCTGGAGAATGTTCCATGAGCACTTGAGAAGAAAGTGTATTCCATTGTTTTCAGATGGAATGTCCTATAAATATCAGTTAAGTCCATCTTGTTTAATGTGTCATTTAAAGTTTGTGTTTCCTTATTTATTTTCATTTTGGATGATCTGTCCATTGGCAAACGTGGGGTGTTAAAGTCCCTTACTATTACTGTGTTACTGTTGATTTCCCCTTTTATGGCTGTTAGCATTTGCCTTATGTATTGAACTGCTCCTATGTTTGGTGCATAAATATTTACAATTGTAATATCTTTTTGGATTGATCCCTTAGTCATTATGTAGTGTCCTTCTTTGTCTCTTGTAACAGTCTTTATTTTAAAGTCTATTTTTTTCTGATATGAGAATTGCAACTCCAGCTTTCTTTTGATTTCCTTTTGCATGGAATATCTTTTTCCAACCCCTCACTTTCAGTCTGTATGTGTGCCTAGGTCTGAAGTGGGTCTCTTGTAGACAGCATATATATGGGTCTTGTTTTTGTACCCGTTCAGCCAGTCTATGTGTTTTGGTTCGAGCATTTAGTCCATTTACATTTAAGGTAATTATCAATATGTATGTTTGCATTACCATTTTCTTAATTGTTTTATGTTTATTACTGTAGGTCTTTTCCTTCTCTTGTATTTCTGCCTAGAGAAGTTCCTTTAGCATTTGCTGTAAAGCTGGTTTGGTGTTGCTGAATTCTCTTGGTTTTTGTTGTCTGTAAAGGTTTTAATTTCTCTGTCAAATCTGAATGAGATCCTTGTTGGGTAGAGTAATCTTGGTTGTATGTTTTTCCCTTTCATCACTTTCAATATGTCCTGCAAGTCCCTTCTGGCTTTCAGAATTTCTGCTGAAAAATCAGCTGTTAACCTTATGGGGATTCCCTTGTATGATATTTGTTGCTTTTCTCTTGGTGCTTTTAATATTTTTTCTTTGTATTTAATTTTTGATAGTATGATTAATATGTGTCCTGGCATGTTTCTCCTTGGATTTATACTGTATGGGGTTCTCTGCACTTCCTGGTCTTGATTGACTACTTCCTTTCCCATATTAGGGAAGTTTTCAACTATAATCTCTTCCAATATTTTTGCAGTCCCTTTCTTTTTCTCTTCTTCTTCTAGGACCCCTATAATTTGAATGTTCATGCGTTTAATGCTGTCCCAGAGGTCTCTGAGACTGTCCTTAATTCTTTTTATTCCTTTTTTCTTTTTTCTGCTCTATGGTAGTTTTTTTCACTATTTTATCTTCCAGGTCACTTTTCCGTTCTTCAACCTCATTTATTCTGCTATTGTTTCCTCTAGAGAATTTTTAATTTCATTTATTGTATTGTTCATCATTGTTTGTTTGCTCTTTAGTTCTTTTACGTCCTTGTTAAACATTTCTTGTATTTTCTCCATTCTATTTCCATGGTTTTGGATCATCTTTACTATCATTACTCTGAATTCTTTTTCAGGTAGACTGTCTATTTCCTCTTCATTTTTTGGCCTGGTGGGTTTTAACCTTGCCCTTCATCTGCTGTGTATTTTTCTGTTTTCTCATTTTGCTTAACTTACTGTGTTTAGGGTCTCTTTTTTGCAGCCTGCAGGTTCATAGTTCCCATTGTTTTTGGTGTCTGCCTCCAGTGGGTAGTGTTGGTTCAGTGGGTTGTGTAGGCTTCCTGGTGGAGGGAATTGCGGCCTGTGTTCTGGTGGATGAGGCTGGATCTTGTCTTTCTGGTGGGCAGGACTGCATCTGGTGGTGTGTTTTGGAGTGTCTGTGAACTTAGTATGATTTTAGGCAGCCTCTCTGTTAATGGATGGGGTTGTGATCCTGTCTTGCTAGTTGTTTGGCATGGGGTGTCCAGCAATGGAGCTTGCTGGTCGTTGAGTGGAGCTGGGTCCTAGTGTTGAGATGGAGATCTCTGGGAGAGTTCTCGCCGATTAATATTACAAGGGGCTGGGAGGTCTCTGGTGGGCCAATGTCCTGAATTCAGCTCTCCCACCTCAAAAGGCTCAGGCCTAACACCTAGACAGAGCACCAAGACACTGTCAGCCACACAGCTCAGAAGAAAAGGGAGGAAAGAAAAAAAGAAAAGAAAATAATAAAATAAAGTTATTAAAATAAAAAATTAATTATTAAAATTAAAAAGTAATTTTAAAAAAGAGCAACCAAACGAATAAACACATCCATCAATGATAACAAGTGCTAAAAACTATACTAAAGAAAAAAAATGGACAGACAGAACACTAGGACAAATGGTAAAAGCACACCTATACAGACATATCACACAAAGAAGCTACAGATACACACTCACAAAAAGAGAAAAAGGAAAACAAACAACAAACAAAATATATATATAAATTTTAAAAAGGAAGAGAGCAACCAAATCAATAAACAAAGCTACCTATGGTAATAAGCTCTAATACTAACTATGATAAACATAAAAACTAGAAACAATTAGATGCAGAAAGCAAAACCCCAAGTCTACAGTTGCTCCCAAAGTCCACTGCCTCAGTTTGGGGATGATTCATTGTCTATTGAGTTATTCCCCAGATGCAGGGCACATCAAATTGATTGTGGAGATTTAATCCACTGCTTCTGAGGCTGCACAGAGAGATTTCCCCTTCTCTTCTCTGTTCACATAGCTCCTGAGATTCAGCTTTGGTTTTGACCCCGCATCTGCATGTAGGTCGCCCTCTGGTGTCTGTTCTTCACCCAGACAGGAGGGGGTTAAAGTAGCGGCTGATTTGGGGGCTCTGACTCACTCAGGCCAGAGGGGTACAGAACGTGGGGTGAGCCTGCAATGGCAGAGGCCAGCATGACATTGCAACAGCTTGAGGGCATTGTGTGCTCTCCCGGGGAAGTTGTCCCTGGGTCACAGGACCCTGGCAGTGACGGACTGCACTGGCTTCTGGGAGGGGAGGTGTGGATAGTGACCTGTGCTTGCACACAGGATTCTTTTTTTTTTTTTTTTAACATCTTTATTGGAGTATAATTGCTTTACAATGGTGTGTTAGTTTCTGCTTGATAACAAAGTGAATCAGTTATACATATACATATGTTCCCATATCTCTTCCCTCTTGCATCTCCATCCCTCCCACCCTCCCTATCCCATCCCTAGAGGTGGTCACAAACTACCAAGCTGATCTCCCTGTGCTATGTGGCTGCTTCCCACTAGCTATCTATTTTACGTTTGGTAGTGTATATATGTCCATGCCACTCTCTCACTTTGTCACAGCTTACCCTTCTCCCTCCCCATACCCTCAAGTCCATCCTCTAGTAGGCCTGTGTCTTTATTCCCATCTTACCCCTAGGTTCTTCATGACCTTTTTTTTTCTTTCTTAGATTCCATATATATGTGTTAGCATATGGTATTTGTTTTTCTCTTTCTGACTTACTTCACTCTGTATGACAGACTCTAGGTCCATCTACCTCACTACAAATAACTCAGTTTCATTTCTTATTATGGCTGAGTAATATTCCATCGTATATATGTGCCACATCTTCTTTATCCATTCAACTGTTGATGGACACTTAGGCTTCTTCCATGTCCTGGATATTGTAAATAGAGCTGCAATGAACATTTTGGTACATGACTGTTTTTGAATTATGGTTTTCTCAGGGTATATGCCCAGTAGTTGGATTGCTGGGTCATGTGGTAGGTCTATTTGTAGTTTTTTAAGGAACGTCCATACTGTTCTCCATAGTGGCTGTATCAATTTGCATTCCCACCAACAGTGCAAGAGGGTTCCCTTTTCTCCACACCCTCTCCAACATTTATTGTTTCTAGATTTTTTGATGATGGCCATTCTGACCGGTGTGAGATGATATCTCATTGTAGTTTTGATTTGCATTTCTCTAATGATTAATGATGTTGAGCATTCTTTCATGTGTTTGTTGGCAATCTGTATATCTTCTTTGGAGAAATGTCTACTTAGATCTTCTGCCCATTTTTGGAGTGGGTTTTTGTTTTTTTGTTATTGAGCTGCATGAGCTGCTTGTAAATTTTGGAGATTAATCCTTTGTCAGTTACTTCATTTGCAATATTTTCCCATTCTGAGGGTTGTCTTTTGGTCTTGTTTATGGTTTCCTTTGCTGTGCAAAAAGCTTTTAAGTTTCATTAGGTCCCATTTGTTTATTTTTGTTTTATTTCCATTCTCTAGGAGGTGGGTCAAAAAGAATCTTGCTGTGATTTATGTCATAGTTTTCTGCCTATGTTTTCCTCTAAGAGTTTGATAGTGTCTGACCTTACATTTAGCTCTTTAATCCATTTTGAGTTTATTTTTGTGTATGGTGTTAGGGAGTGTTCTAATTTCATTCTTTTAAATGTAGCTGTCCAGTTTTCCCAGCACCACTTATTGAAGAGGCTGTCTTTTCTCCACTGTATATTCTTGCCTCCTTTATCAAAGATAAGTTGTCCATATGTGCATGGGTTTATCTGTGGGCTTTCTATCCTGTTCCATTGATCTGTATTTCTGTTTATGACACACAGGATTCTTGGTGGCTGCAGTAACAGCCTTAGCATTTCATGCCTGTCTCTGGTGTCCTAGGCTTGTGCCCATCTCTGGAACTCATTTAGGCGGTGCTGTGAATCCCCTCTCCTCGCACACCCTGAGGTCTTTTGACTCTTTGGCAGTTCCAAACTTTTTCCCGGACTCGCTCCCAGCTAGCTGTGGCACATTAGCCCCTTTCAGGCTGTGTTCATGCAGCCAACCCCAGTCCTCTCCCTGGGGTCTGACCTCCGAAGCCTGAGCCTCAGCTCCCAGCCCCACCTGCCCTGGCAGGTGAGCAGACAGGCCTCTTGGCCTGGTGAGTGCTGGTCGGCACCGATCCTCTGTTCGGGAATCTCTCCACTTTGCCCTCTGCATCTCTGTTGCTGCGCTCTCCTTCATGGCTCTGAAGCTTCCCGCCCCCTGCCCACCCCCCTGTCTCCACCAGTGAAGGGGCTTCCTAGTGTGTGGAAACTTTTCCTCCTTCACAGCTCCCTCCCAGTGGTGCAGGTCCCATGCCTATTCTTTTGTCTGTTTTTTTCTTTTTTCTTTTGCCCTACCCAGGTATGTGGGGAATTTCTTGCTTTTTGGGAAGTCAGGTCTTCTGCAAGCATTCAGTAGGTGTTCTGTAGGAGTTGTTCCATATGTAGATGTATTTCTGATGTATTTTTGGGGAGAAAGGTGATCTCCACATCTTACTCCTCCACCATCTTGAAGGTCCCCCCCCTTTATTTTTTTATTTTATTTATTTATTTTTTATGGTACGTGGGCCTCTCACTGCTGTGGCCTCTCCCGTTGTGGAGCACAGGCTCCAGACGCTCAGGCTCAGCGGCCGTGGCTCAAGGACCCAGCCGCTCCACGGCATGTGGGATCTTCCCGGACCAGGGCACGAACCCGTGTCCCCTGCATCGGCAGGCAGACTCTCAACCACTGCGCCACCAGGGAAGCCCCCCGCCCTTTATTTTTAAGTTGACATCTGAAATTTTTTGTCATGTCTTTAAGTTGTGGTGAACAATGCAATTTCCAGCACATTACAAATATTAACATTTTTAGAAGCAGTCTTGCCTCACTTTTTATTTATATCCAAAGGAATTTAAATATTGTAATGATTTTTTATTCAATATCATCCACTTTAAAACCACACTCTTCAGTCAGAATTTTATCATCGCTTTTTCTCCTTGAAGTTGTATTTGCCCCTTTCCCTAAAGCATTTTACTCTAAA
Source organism: Phocoena sinus (assembly GCF_008692025.1). NCBI lineage: Eukaryota > Metazoa > Chordata > Mammalia > Artiodactyla > Phocoenidae > Phocoena > Phocoena sinus. Next base: position 31,004,459 of record NC_045770.1, read on the forward strand.
GTAAAATGTATTTGTGCTGGACACCAGTGTGTTGGTGTCGATTCCCCTTCACTGAAGATGTTCTTGCTCCTGCTGCAGGGCAGGCTCTCTGCAGGCAGCCTTCAGGAGTCAGCCCCTTGCTTATGATCAGCTACAGACAGCCACCTTGTTCAAGGTCATGCCCCTTCTTAGGATGCACATGTTCAATGACTGATCGATGTGGGAATATGAATACCTGGACATCTTTGTCCAGCCCAGGACAATCCTGAAAGGCTATTCTGACTCCAGAGCTGCCCATTGGGTCAGCTGAGGCTGTCCTTGAGCTAGCATTGAGGGGCAGCTTCTCCCTCTGCCTACTCCAGCTTCCTTCTCCTCCCTGCTACAGATATTGATCCCAAGAGAACATTCCTTAATAACCATCTAGCATGCTAAATTCCATTTCAGTTTCTGTTACCTAGAATCTGGCTATATTTACAAGTCTTTTATTAATCACTGCCAAACTTGCCTTGATTAAGAATGTGTGTGTGTGTGTGTGTGTGTGTATAGTGCTTAAAAATATTTATTTCCTATGACAAGCTGTACATGTTAAGAAAATTCTTCAAGAGTAATTTACTATTATAATTATTAGTAGTATCAATTGAGCCTAACAACATCATTACAAACTTTTATAAATAATACATACCTAAGCATAAAATTTTACTTGAAATACAACTTTTAGTGCTATGGGATGTTAAAACATTAGGTCATGGATCTACGGATGAATCAATTATTTCCAGAATGAGTCAGGGCTCACTCTCAGTTTTATTTACATTTCTTGTTTTTAGACAAGTTCTGAGAAACCTCAGGATGGGGATGATAAAAAATGGAATTTCCCTATATTATTTAAACTCTTTCCAAGTTACAACTCCTAAATCTCACACTGATCTTTTGTCCAAGTTAATTCTAATGATACCAGCTGGAAACTCAGTTAGGCTCATCTTTAATTTTGTTCAACTATAAACCATTTGACTTGCCAAATCTTTGTTACCCAGCTATTAGAATCTTTCACTATTGTCTCTTTGTTTGGAGCCCCAGAGATTTTTTTTTACTGCTCAGAGATATTCTTCATCTTGTTTTAGGATGAATGAGTGATGTCTCTCATTCATAAAATAAGAGAAAAATAACTGTAAATAGGGAGGTGGAGACAGAGTACTAGCGGGACCTCACCACGGGCTAATTCTCAATTCCATGAAAGAGTCCACTGAGAAATTGATGATGCAACTGATTTATTTAAAACGATCCTATGTCTGCCTTTGGAAAGTCTTCACATACCCTAGAGTTTGAAGTCCCTGTCCTACACGATTTCTGATATCCTATCATTTTATTTTGGTTATTATTTTCCTCTTTAACTACATCTCATAACATGTGCACAACAAACTTATAACATTGACATAAGGTTGTTTCCAAGCTGATTTTAGGATTCATTCCACAAACTTGTTGAGGGCATATCATTCTAGGAATTAGGGATACAGCAAATCCCTGTCCTTGAAGAAACTTACATTCATGTGGAAAGCAGAGAGATAAGATAATAAACAATAAAATTAATAACTAAGTAAATTGTATATTATATTAAAAGGTGATGAGTTCTGTAGAAAAATTCAAAAAAAAAGTTTAAATACAGTAGGCAAACAGGGCATTTGTACTGTACTCAGTTGGGTGCAATTTTCAAAAAAGGGAGAAAGTCTATTGAGAAGGTGACATCTGAATCTTTGCTTCAGCAAAAGGATTAGTTTTAGTTATTACTTTTTCTCCTAAGACCAATGCAATATTAATGCACTGTTGATGTCTGATTTATAACTGTTAGTCTTCTCTGGAGCTCACTCTTATACTACTGTGAATACAAAGCCATTAACCAATTTGGTTTCAGTGAATTTTGTTTTAGTGTAAATGTTCTACTTGAAATTTATTCATATTTAATATCACCAACTTTGAGAAGACTACTTCTTTAAATGTCTGTAAATTGTGGCTATCTTTTAATAAATCTGCGCTCCTCACAAAGCAAATTATGATGGAGAAGGGATTGGAGAAGATATCAGTTTGAAAATGACAGTAAACTTTGAAAATGAAAACAAGTGTGGACAGATAGGCCCTCTCAGCACTTCGCAAATGCAAGTTGTCACTGCTAGTTAGAAAAAAACATTTATTTTCAGACAATGACCTTCTTGTAAAATTTACACTGTACCATTGTTCTATAACTGGGAATAAATACAATCTTGCACTGTTAGCCTACAATTTTCCATTTCTTTTAAGCTTCCATCTTCCTGCTCTTGTTAATAGAGACAGAATTGGGACGTGAGACCAGTGGTTCTCAAACCATGGATCTTGAACCAGCAGAATCAACAATATCTAGCAACTTGCTGGAAACAAACTCTCAGGCTTCACTCAAGACCTACTGAAACTCAGGTGATGGGAATCAGAATCTGTGTTTTATATGATTGTTTATAATTTCCTTTGCTGTGCAAAAGCTTTTAAGTTTCATTAGGTCTCATTTGTTTACTTTTGTCTTTATATTCATTTCTCTAGGATATGGGTGAAAAAGGATCTTGCTGTGATTTATGTCATAGAGTGTTCTGCCTACGTTAGGTGCAAGAGGGAGGGGATATGGGGATATATGTATACATATAGCTGATTCACTTTATTATACAGCAGAAACTAACACAACCTTGTAAAGCAATTATACTTCAATAAAGATGTTTAAAAAAAATAATGAATGAGAAAATTAATGAAGGCCCAAAGTGTGAAAACATAAAGAGAACACTGGACAATATCACAATTAAAGAATCCTTTTCAGTAAAAAGCAACATAAATAACATGAACAAATATAGGTGAAAATTTAGGAGAAGCTGTTTGCAATATCTAAACCAATAGGAGATGAATAACTAAAATATTTAAGAAACCTCTGAAGTTAATAAGAAAAAGGCCAGAAACTCAACAGGGAAAGAAGACTATAATTAATCATTTCACAGAGCAAAAACATAGCATAGCTAATAAATATATTTGGAGATGTATAATCTTATTTGTAATAAAAAATGTGAATCAAAATAAATTAAAACAACAACAAAACAATTAGATGGGCAAAATTTAGAAAGTTACATAACTTCAGCCATTGATGAAAATGTGAGGAAAAAGGAACACTCATACAGTATTGGAGGGAGCAGTAAACTGCTACACTCTGGACAGTGTGAAATGAAGTATTCCCTACAAACCAGCAATCCCATACCTGGTTTAGTTTACACAGAGAGCCCATACATGAGCATATTCACTCCAACACTGTTTGTGGTAATTTAAATTTAGAGGCAAACCACGTGTTTGCCACTAAGAGAATGGATAAGTTACATGTGGTGTGCATGATAACATGGGATAACATGCAACAGTGAAAAGTAACAAACTACTCTGACATAAAGCAATAGATTAAAAAAAAAGTTGATTGAAAAACAGTAAGAGACCAAGTAAGACCTAAGTTATAATATTATTTGCGTACATTTAAAATACACCAATCACAAAATTAAGGCCATATTTTTGTAAGAATACATACATTTCTAAAAGTATAAATACATTAGAGTCAGTGGCAGGGTGTAGTGGAGTGGAGAAGAGGAATGAGATTGAAAATAGGGAGAAATTAAATTAGGGATCTTACATGGACCCATGATGGTAATGTGCCTTACCTTGAGGAATAAGTCTAGGTGACCTCAGGACACCTGAGTTGTAAAATGTACTATCTCTTCATTCCCAATTTTTATATACCTTATTTCTATGTCATGTCAATTATGAGATAATTATAGTGATTATAAGCATTCTATTTATGTGCAAATATTTAGGGAGAATTTTTCCAATACTGTTCCCTTAACTATGATGTTAACTACTCATTTGAAGTAAATTTCATACAACCAATAGAAAATATTCTATTCTAAGTTTGTGAGAGTTTTTCAATTATAAGATAATCAAATATTCAAAACATTAGAAAATAATAAAAATAGTGTGTTTTATAACTTTACTTATTAAAAAACATGGCATTGCCAAATATTAAATCATCCTTATGTTCTTGCAATAAATTTTAACTAATTGGTGAAGATAGAACTTTAAATGTCAATTCAATTCTAAATGTAAATTTTTCACTTAGGATGTTTCTGGTGACAGTCAAGCCCTTATTTCCCTATTGAGTGATATTTCAATATGCCCAGTTGTCTATTAGCAACTTCTTGGAATATATCCTAGGCACCTCAAACTCAATATGTCCAAAACTGAAGCTACTTAATGTTAAATATTATGGTAGGAGACATAACATTTTAAAAGACATTAATAAATGATATTCAACTCTTTCAAATTTAACTTTCTTATAAAAAAACAAAGTACTATGCAAGAATCTGGCGATTTACTGTAAAATCTCAGATGATAGTTATACACACTGCTTTATCATTATTATTTTTTTGTTTTTGTTTTTGTTTTTTGTGGTACACGGGCCTCTCACTGTTGTGACCTTTCCCGTTGCAGAGCACAGGCTCCGAACGCGCAGGCTCAGTGGCCATGGCTCACGGGCCCAGCCACTTCGCGGCATGTGGGATCTTCCCGGACCGGGGCACGAACCCGTGTCCCCTGCATCGGCAGGCAGACTCTCAACCACTGTGCCACAAGGGAAGCCCCGACAATGCTTTATTGAGTAAACCACGTAACATTGTCTAAAACGGACATTCGTACTCTTCACTTGAAAATGGCAACAGTTTCAAATTCTCATTCAAGTTCTTTGAAAATTAATCCAAGTTATACAGTGGTAGTAAGATATGTAGTATTTTCATACAATGGAAATTACTTGGCAATAAAAAGGAACAATCTATTGATAAATGCAAAACATGTGAATTTCACAGACCCTATGCTTAGTGAAAGAAAATAGACACAAATGATTACATGCTATCAATTCTATCTATATGAATTTCTAGTATAGGTAAAACTAATCAAAGGTGGCAAAAAAAAATCAGAAGAATGATTGCCTTTCTGAGAGTGTGTGGAGTTCATTGAGAAGGGGCTCACTACTTTCTGAAGTGATAGTAGTATTCTATATGTCGATGGGGTTTGCATTACACAGATGTATGCATTTGTCAAAAGTCAATAAATGTACATTTTGGATTTCTTCATCGCAGTGTAGTAAATTTTATCTTAAAAAACACTATGAACACAAAATAGTATGTATTCCTTTTTCTTACTAAGAAATTCTATTTCTTAAATCTTAAAAAAGGTGAATTTGGATTACATCAAAAACCTCCTTAATACCCCTTTAATTATTGCCTTTATGTATAAGGAAGTTCTATTTGTTATTTCTATTTTATTGCATGCATTTTTACCTCTGGCATTCCATGTGGAGAAAAGGCACTAAAAGGTGGAACAACATCTGAAACATTTTCATATCCTGGAGGAGGTGGTTCAAATAATGATGTGTTGAAAATCTAGAGAAACAAAATATAATAATCAGAGGCAAATCAGGTAAAGTTTCATTACTATAAACAAACAAGGAAATGTGTATTATCTCTTTCTGTCAGTAGATGGTTAATGAAGCCTTTGGTATTTTAAAGATACAGATCAAAGAGCCAGCACTGTGCTAGAGGCTATGAGGATTTCATGAGATGAATAAACTTAGAGACCCTTAGAGGATGCATAAGCAATAGCTTTTGATTTAGAAGGAAAACTTTAATTCCCAAATAAAAATAACAGCGTACAGTATTCTTAGTCACTTGTAAAAATGCTAAGGTAATTACTTGGGAGCAAATTAAATGTTAAATAAACTTTGAACCAAATATAATATAATCTTTCAAGTGTATCATTGTCATTGTTAAGTAGGAATCAATTTTTTTTAGGTTCCAAACCACTACCTCTAAAAGAGAGCTCCAAGCTACAGGAAGAAGAAACTGACAGAATTCCAAAGGGAAATAAAAATAATCCACCACTATAGTGAGATAATCTAACATTCCTTTCCCAGCAATTAATAAAGATTGCAGACAAAATAAGACTACATCAAAGATAAAGGCGATTTTAGCCAAACAATTAACAAACTTGAACTAATGAACAAATATAAGATCATTAAACTCAACAACTGAATACAATTTTTTCAAATAAACACAGAACATTTATAAAAATTGACCACATAATAGGCTATAAAGGAAGCCTCAACAATTGCCAAATGACTAGTGTCATACAAACCACATTATCTGATCACAATGTAGTTAAGTTAGAAAATCAGATCAAACCGATAGTGGAATAACTTTTAAATTTGGAATTTTAAAAATACCCCTAAATAGCTCCAAGGCTCAAAGATGAAAACATAGAACTTAGAAAATATTAAGATATTAATGATAACTAAAACACTTCTCCAAACTTGTGAGATCTAGTTGAAGTGGCTCTTAGAAGGAAATTCATGGTTTTAAATACTCATATTAGAAAAGAAGAAAGGTTGAACATCAATAAATTAAGTACTCAACTGAAAATGTTACAAAGAACCGCAAAATAGACACCAGAAAGGTAAAAGAGGAAATTATATTAAGTAGGAACAGAATTAATGAAACATAAAACATATATACAAGAAACGATTGCCAAAGCTGAAGGTTTATTCTTTGAAAATACAGGTAAAATTGACATATCTCTGTCAATGTCAATAAGAAAAAAATATAAGGTAAGCACAAATAAATAATATTAAGGGTTGAAAAAAAGTCATATCTATAGATGTCACACCGATTCAAAAAGGTAATAAGAAAATACTAGGAAGAACTATGCCAATAATTGAAAACTTAGATGAAATGGAAAAATGCATTTTAAAAAATTTATTCAAACTGACATAAGGATGCATTTTTTAAAATCTAAATAGTCCTATAACAATTAAAAAAATTGAATCAATACTTTAAAATCTCCCACAAAACAAAGTACCAAAACCAACTGGTTTTACTTTGAGTTTTTTTTTTTTTTTTAATTTTTAATTTATTTATTTTATTTATTTTTGACTGTGTTGGGTCTTCGTTTCTGTGTGAGGGCTTTCTCTAGTTGTGGCAAGTGGGGGCCACTCCTCATCGCGGTACGTGGGCCTCTCACTATCGCGGCCTCTCTTGTTGCGGAGCACAGGCTCCAGACACGCAGGCGCAGTAATTGTGGCTCATGGGGCCAGCTGCTCCGCGGCATGTGGGATCTTCCCAGACCAGGGCTCGAACCCATGTCCCCTGCGTTGGCAGGCAGATTCTCAACCACTGCGCCACCAGGGAAGCCCTACTTTGAGTTTTAAAGTAAAAGATTGTTTAAGTATAACACAACGTATTTCAGAGATTAAAAACTCAGCTCATTTTATAAGGCAAGTCTAATCTAGAAATTATGCCCCAATAAGCAAATTGCAGAAATACAGGCCAAACATGCTATGAATATAAACTGAATATATATAGATATGAGTTGAAAACTCTACTACTGACTAATATTACAAATTTCAAAAATGTAAGATTAGTCTAATATTAGAATATCATTTAATATAATTATCATTGTAAAAAAGAAAAATTATACACTCATCTCAAAAGACATCCAAAAAAAAGAAAAAAGGTATTGATAAAATTCAACATAAATCCATGACAAAAAGTCTTAGTAAACTTGGAAAGGAAATGAATTAACGTAACCTGATATAAATATCAAAATTAAGGTGAAACATTAAAAATGTTCAAGTCAAGGACACTTGCTATCACCACTCATTTTTCATGTTAAACTATAAGTCCTGGTCCATGCAGTAATGCAAAGGGTTGTGGGAGATGGGGAGTGACTCTGAGCTGACATTATATTGTACTGACTACAGCACCAGTTACCTACTTCTGATGCTGATAGAACCTAAAATGAAACAAAATCAACTACTACTCTTCAAAAATTCCCATATCTTCCATCTTTCCTATAAATTTTCTGTGGTCCACATAGGGTACAACTGCAGCTGAATCACTGGGAAAGATTATAAGAAAAACTATACTAAAGTGCAATAAAAATCCATCTAGAGAAAAAGTCACCCATCAGCAAGTCTTTCAGCCAAGGAAGTACTCAAGCTTATCTCACTTGATTTGCCTTTACGGTAATCTTCAATTTTACAACACCACTGAGCAGGTGGATTTTACATCAAGTTTATGAGTTATTCTAACAACTAGGAAAAGTTTCTTAAGGTAATGGAAAAGAGTCTTTTGGGTGACTTTATCAAAGGTAGACAATACACCAGTGAGCACTGCTCACTATCCAAAATTCACTAATATAGCCTCAAATTATGTATTCTGAGTATAACTAAAATAATTTTGGTTTACAAATTTCTATTTACTTTTTGTGACATAAAAAAGGCAATATATATAGTTAAATCCATATGGCACATTATCCTTACGTAAACAAAGATACAATAATGCATATAGTATTAAAAATATTTCTTGCAAAATCTATAAAATGCTAATCATATTTGTTGCCTGTGGGAAGGGGAACACCTCTGTGTCGTGCAGGAAAGTAAAAGTTTGCAGTTTACCACATAGCTTGGCTATGAATAGTCAAAATAATTAAACTGGGAGATGGGGACACAGTAAAAGAGCATTTGTAGTTGGGGTGAGAATAGAGCTGAACTGTCACAAGGTCAAAAGATAATGCCTGAATCTGAAACACAAGCAATGCAAGCATGTCATTTAAATAAACAGAAGTAAATACCAAAAGAATCAACTCAGTGTTGAACAGTGATTGCCTCAGGGAAGGGGGATATAGCGGGCCCCTTTGGAGAACTGTGTGATTCTTTATGTGCAGGTAAAACTTGAGTAAAAATAAAAATGATTTAATGATATAACTTCTAAAAAAGTTAATAAGCTTTTGGCAGCTAACACCATTCAGGAAAATCTCCAAAATGAAACGTCTACAAGATAGGTTTATATTAAGTGACAGGCTTTAGGAATTTCGTAAGTGCTTATAATAGCAAAAAGAAACAATGAAATGAAATAAAAGCAAAGGTACAGTCAAAATTGGAAGCGAAGAGCAAGGAAAAAAGAAGAGAATTGAAAGTTTGCTATTTTCCTCATTGCACACAATTGTCAAATTTGATAGATCAAATTTACTTTAAGTATGTGTATTTTTTTAACATCACCAATATTTTACTACATCATTAAATAATCTTCCTAAATATACATTTAAAGACCCCTTAATACTTAATTATATAGATATGCCCCTGCTTATTTAATAAAGGTTATGGGACCATAGGAAGTATATCAGTATTCCCCATACCTACCTTAAAAATAGTTTTAAAATTCTGAAATAGTTTGATAATATTTTTAAAAGTTAAACTGTATTAACTACCATAATTGAAAATAGTGAATATGGAAACTTTCAACTCATATTAGGAAATTTAGCATGGGATTACATCACTGACTGTAAAACAACATATTAATTATTAAGAAGAGGCTGATTCATTAGTCAATAAGGGGAGGTGATTAAAAATTTATATATACTTAAATCACATGACATTTTTAGTTGACTGATCAAACTGGACATATTTGAAGCTACATGCAATTTAGAAGGCACAGCTAACCAAAGGACTGAAAGAAGCTATCCAGAGTAAAAGGGGCTACTTTAAAATGGTAGCTGTAAGGCAAATAGGGATGAATATTGAGTTATATTTGATGAGTTTTCATATTGAATATATATCGTGATAAGAAATACCTCAATTACTTGTATTATCTTCTTTCCCAAGTGCCCTAGCTAGCAAAGAAGATTGTAAATTCTTTAGTGTAGATATAATTCTATAGTACTTCTCTCCAAATTCTCCTCCTTCCAAATGACCACACCCAACTTCTGGGCACAGAACTGAACACATGATCATATGAGATTTAATCATTAAGTACCAATAAAAACCTGCTAGCTCAAACAGCACTTCTCTGAATTTTCTAGCATCTTCAAATCTATGCATGATCTTTTATAGTCCAAACCTTTCAAAAATGTATCAATTTAGTTGCTTAGAAGTTTACTGATATATCATATTTTATATTAGTGTACAATACTAAAACATAGAAAATAGCAAATGTCATCAAATATCAATTTTTCAGAATCTTTCCAACATCACATAAATTCAAACATCATAAGAAAGAGTTGGCACCAGTAATAAGATTATAAAAGGCATCATTCACAAGTGTCAATATTGATTTCTATCAGTATTTGGACATGGTAGAGGGGATTCTTTCACATAAGGTATTTTGAAATACTAGACCGGTGGGGCTTATTTTTTCTTTCTTTCTTTTTACCTCATTTCCATCTTCATCAATTATTGAGATGTAGTTGGGATGAGTCTTATTTGGATAGGACAACAGGACATCATAATGGGCTAACTCAACAGAATCCAGGCCAAATTCTTTCCACTGAGATTGAATTTGCTTTGCAAGCTGAAAGTTTTGTTCTGTTCCAGCTAAATGTGGTATCCTTGTAAAATTACTGTTGAAAAAAAATTGAAAGTGGTTAGAAATTTTTAGTCAGACTTTTTCTTAAATCAACAACCAAATAAGGCTGATTTACATTAAAAAATATTTTGAGGTGTTATACATTACAAAAGCAAAGTGGGGGCTTCTCTGGTGGCATAGTGGTTGAGAGTCGGCCTGCCGATACAGGGAACACGAGTTTGTGCCCCGGTCCGGGAAGATCCCACATGCTGCGGAGCGGCTGGGCGCTTGAGCTATGGCTGCTGAGCCTGCGTGTCCAGAGCCTGTGCTCCGCAATGGGAAAGGCCACAATGGTGAGAGTCCCACGTACCACAAAATATAATAATAATAATAAATAATAAATAAAGGAGAGAAGGAATTATATATGTTGCTAAAAAAAAAAAAAAAACCCTCCCCTGAAAGCCACCTGGGATTTCTGGTCTTTTGAACATAAGCTGTCTGTTCTCCCTATTTGACGCCCTACAGTAAATGCTGGACTCCTTCACCTCAACCTGGTGTCAGTAGACTGGCTTTGCTGCACAGCAGGCTAGCCCACCCAAGTTTGGTTAGGTAACATTATGAGTGAAATTCCTGGTAAAAGTTTTGTCATTACCCACCAAGATGCAATGGTGTTCCATGATCAGGTTTAGAACCCACTCATTTGGAGCAAAGTTAATCCTGAAAATGATGAGTAGGAGAAAAGATTTGTTTCCAAGGATAAATAAATCAATTGGCTACAAAATCAGTGTATTACAGGTTTTGCCACTAACTTGTTGTGCAATCCTGGCCATGTCTTCAATTTCTCATCCATACATGGGGAGAATAGTGCTACCTCACTAATTCACAAAGATTTGAGGCTCAATTAGACAACTGCTAAGAAACAGAAGTTCGTTTTTTTTGTTTGTTTGTTTTCATCAATTGAGAAGTGTGTCACACTGTCTTGATTCTATTAGAATATCCAGTTGTTTTCTAATAAGAATAATTTACAAATTATCCAAAATGGCCAACAACATGTATTAACAAAACAAATAGGCTCATACATCTCTTTCTGGCTAGAAAATTTTATATATGTTCCAAGTAGCATTATGTTATCTCAATTAATAAAGGGAGCTATTGGTATTACTGTTTTCATACATTGCATCTGATTTACAAATGTACAGTGCTTGGAGAAGTTAGATGACTTAAAGACAGCCAGTGAAAGATGGAACTGGTATTCAAATGTAGATCAGTGAAAGCTAAGACACTCTTCTGAAATAATCTTGTCTTTCACAACTGGGTGGAGAAGGAAATTCCCTCTAAAGACATGCAAAATAGTGAACAGATCTGAGAGTTTAACTAGATGTTACAAAACAAAAGGGAAAACATAGGACAACCTTGCACCCCTAGGGAGAATGAAAAGGCAGCCCCTACTTAACCTCCCCCCAGCCACTATTGAGAGTCAGGTGACTTAGAAGTAGTAGAGCATTTTTAGTAGTAAAGCAAAGGATTAGAAAGGGGAACAAGACAGAGGATCTGAGGCTTTAATGACCCCTAACCTAAGGGTCTAAATAGACTGAAAGCACTCTGAGGGACAAATGGCTAATTGGAATTCTGGAGAGTCCAGGAGGCTTCTGGAGGTTCTGTGGTTCTTGGAGGGGTGAGTGGGGGGTTCTGTTAATCTCTTTCTTTTGTTTGTTAATGATGAAAACCCTTAAGTTCTAAACAGTTAGAGGAACTTGGTCAAGGCCACGGAGAGTAAGCAAGAAGCCGACGGCCCAGAAAGTGAGCTAGAGGAAGGCATTCATTTTATTTCCTTGCTAGTCATTCCATCTCACACGTTAGAAAAGGAAAAATGAAGCAGAGGCAGCACCCCTGTCTAGGAGTGAAGATTATATCTCGCCAGACTTCCACTTTTATTATACCTATTATACATATTATAGTGAAAGAAGTGCAAGAGACAGAAGGATTTCCACAGAATTTAAGCTTCTGGGTCTCTCACTTGAAATGGCCCTTCAAAAGACATGATAGGTACCCTAGCAAATTTTATTCATAGTTTTAATTCTATCATAATTAAATAGACATATGTGTTTGTATGACTATGTGTATGTACATCTATACATATATATATTTACTTGACTGTTTTTACATAAAATTATAACTTGTATTCACTAAGGAGTCCTTTAATCGTTATCAGGACTTCAAGTATGTCACTTTGAAAAAGCTAAGTATTCCAATCAATTATTCAATAAAAGTGTTTTATTTTTAGTTGCCTTGCAAATACTTTTTAAAATTTACTCATTTACCTCTTTTTCCCTACAGCAGGGATAGCTATTTCAGGAAATAGGGAACTGGTGTTTACACCAGGTCACATATATGCTCTCTAATTTCATGCTCATCAGAACAATATCACTATCCCCATTTTATAGAGTTGAAAATGATGGCTCAGGAAAGTTAAGTATTCACTCAAAGTTACTTTAGTATCAGTGGGCGAAGATGGAATTTAAACGTGTATGTCTGACTTTGAAGTCCAAAATTTATTCTTTTGACTAAAATATACTATCTTCCTCTGAAACAGGAGTCAGCAAACTATGTTTCACTGACCAAATCCAGCTCACTTCCTTTCTTTGTACAGCCCACAAGCTAAGAATGGTTATCACATTTTAAATAGGTGAAAATAATCAAGAGGAATAATATTTTGTGACATATCATTTATATGAAATTTCAATTTCAGTGCCTACAAATGAAGTTTTATCGAAACTGTCACACTTATTCAATTACGTATTTACTATCACTTTTTTGGTGATAGAGCTGAGTAGTTGGGACAGAGATCAGCTGGCCTACAAAAGCTGGACCTTTATAGAAAACGTCTGCTGACACCTGCTTTAAAACATCTATCATGATAAAGTTCAGCTGAAGGTACAATCCTCTCCAGATGAAACATGATACAAGATCTTCAGTAATAAAACCTTTCTAAAAAGTCAGTTTCTGTTTATGAAATATTGGATCAAAACTTCTAAGCAGAATAGTAAACTTTTAAGTATGTGCTTACTACAAGAATGTCTTGATGTTCTCTGCTTTCAACTCATCCAAAAATGCTTTCTTCACATTATGCTGTGGAATGTTAGTAGCTTCACTGGAGGATTTTATAAACCATCCTGTAAAATACAAACAAATATAGGAATGAGATATGAGCTTATAGACAGGGCCTATCTTTCCTTATTATTGTATTTATCATATATAAAACATCAATGACCTCTGGTATTAACTGAGATTTTCTGAAGTTTCATTGCTCTTGCCTACTTCCATTGGAAAAAAAATCATGCAGACAGACTTAATTACAAATCAGTTGCAACGTATTTTTTAACCCAATTTCAATAAGTATTGCTGTTATTCTAAGAAATGTTTTATGAAATTAGCACTAAAATTGAAGATGGTTCAACTGATGGGAAAAATGAAGGCAAAAAGGAGATCCACCTTCTTTCTCCTTAAAGCTTCTATCCCCAGTGACGATGCCTCTGCTGACCCAGAATAAGCATTTAGTAAATGTTTGTAATGAATTAATTATGAGTATATTTCAAGTACATAAATTATCTCAAAGAGTTGAAGGCAATTCAGACTTCTAATTTGTTCTGGTTCGGAAACTAAAGCAAAATACGCTTAAATATTTTGCGCTTGCAGTTGAAGTAGGCTTCAAAAGTTCAACTTCAGAGAGATACAGTGAAACTCCAATTCACCCAACATCTCTGCAAGACACACAGTGAACACAGAGACTAGAGCAATGGGTAGCCAGATAGCAGAGCCATTAGCCCAGGTAGTTGGCTTCGTGACATAGTTTATTTAGATAAATGATATGATCTGTGCGTAAAATGGTTACCAAAATCACCCAGCTAGCTCTCATGGAGCTTTCCAGTTATTAATCACATACACGTTACACACATGCATATATACACGCATATTGAAGTAAATGGTTGGCAGCAAATGGAAATACAGTTCCACCAGTATGTAAAATAAAGGGACTTGGATTAGACTGTAGGATAAGGGCACTCGGAGGATAAAAGGCTTGAATCGAGATCTAAAAAATGAGCTGGATAAAGAGGACGGAGGCCTGTGGGAGGGAGGGAGGGAGTAGAGAATTAACAAACATTAGTAAAAAACCCACAGCCGTTGAGCAGTGAATATAAGGATGGGGCTGAGGGCAATACTGGGAGGAATAAAATGCTTTTAAAAGATGCAGAAGATCTTAATCCTCATGCTACCCTTGCCCACGTTGTACAGCTGAGAAAACTGAAACTCGAGTAGAAGTGTGGCCTTAACGAGCACACTTATCTAAGCCCCACAATAACCCTAATATCCACATGCTAGTTATGAGCAGTGTGGCTCAAAGATTACACAACAAGCAAGAAGAGGCTGAATTTGAGCCAGCTTAGTTGGTCTATGCCCTGGTCTTCTAAATCCCAGAATGGGACCCAGAATTCAGAGTACGGCCGAACTACCAGGCTATACCTTAACGCTAGTCCTGTGCATTAATGTCCAGTTAGAAGCATCTCCTCACCAGGAAAGACTTTTTAAAAAGTGCCAATACCCCAGTACTGTGCCAGGAGCTTTAGATGCTATTTCATTTATGATTCCCACTAAGTTACAGATAGTATTCTTACAAAGGTTGACAAACTGTGGCTCAGAGAGACTCGGTAACTCGCTCAAGGCCACAGAGAAGTTGCAGAGTTAAAATTAGAATATAAAAGAGTCTCAGCGAATCTGTGCTGCTCCCTGGTTATCATGGAGAGTTGGGTTAAGTCTGCAAATCAGTACACACGGGAAAACGCTCAAGAACTGCTATTAAGGATCTGTTCAGAGCACTGACAATGTCAGCCGGTTAGCTCCTAAATGTTCCTCTTTATTTACTCCCCAGGACAAAAGAATGAGAGAATAGGGCTCCCACGCAGCAGTGCCCTGAGTTCTACCTACTCCAGGCACAGGCACTAGATAAAGACCCCAAACAGGTTAGAGTCGTTTCTTGCAAAGCTCCTTGGACGACCTAGCAAATGCACCCCGAGATCCGGCGCTCCTGCTAAAACGTACCGATTGCTCGCAGGGCCTCAGCAGTTGGAACTTTCTCAAGTTCAGTTTGAGTCTCTCCGTTCTACTCCTTACCCTGGGTGACTGTCCTACGGCAGCCCGTCCAGAACCCAGCTGTGCACCGCCCCCAGCAACTCCCACCTAACTCGCGGGTGCTCGTCCCCACTTTCCCCCACCCCCCGGGAGACCGGGAGACCAGCAGCTGGCCCCACGCGGCAGCTGGCCCGGGAATCCCGCGAACCGCCGAACAGCCGGGTAGGCTCGGGGTTGTGCGTGGCGAGGGCCCCCGTACCGAAAAGGAAGCCGAGGACGAAGAGGCAGGCGGCCAGCACCAGGGCCCCAGCGCACAGCCAGCGCGGGCGGCGCCAGGCGACAAAGGTCGAGTCGGTTTCGCGCAGGGGATTCCACATCTCAGCGTGTGGCCGGCGGGGCCTCCGGGGACCGGTGCCTCTGCGGTGGCCACCCTGCTACCTCGCGGGCGGCGGGACAAAGGCTTCCTCCTTCGAGGGCCGCTCTTAGCAGTTCTGCAGCCTAGAGTCCACTCGCACTCCCAGGGCACTCCCAGTTTCTCCGCCCCTGAAAGTGTTTCTAGTTTACTCTCAACCAATCCCGGAGAGCAAGAGGCAGCATCAGTCCCCAGAAGAAGAAAACCCGGCCCCTTCGGAGGGATGCTTAAAAAAAAGTTTACTTTGAAAATTTCTAGCCCTTATTTTAAAATAAAAGGAAAAGAAGGAAGAAAGGGAAGGAGGAAGCAAAGAACTAACTGTTCTCCTTTCTCCACTTCCAGACCACAATCCGATTCACAAAAAGAACACTAAGTACCCCGTAATTCAATAGAACGATCCTCTTTTGTCTGTCTAGGAAAATGCATGTTCCAGGCAAGTTGGTAGACTAAACTATTCCTGAAGAACTTTTTTCAGATCCGAAATCCTATTAAATACTATTATAGCCCTAAAAGGAGTAAAATCAAGTAGAAAACGGTGCTGTCCAGTTCTGACACTGCTTTGGATATTCAGGGAGTGAATTTTGGTGTCAATGCCAGTTACCACTGTGCTCTTTTTCCTAATGAAGATCATTGATACTTATCAATTATTAGGGAATTATTCCTCCCTTTACATGGCACAACCATTTTTAAAAAAATATTATTGGAATTTGCTGAAGGCAGAGAGTACATCTCTTTTTATATCAGAGCTGCCCTTGGCAGTCTCTTACATTGTGGGTATGAAATCAGTCTTTGTTGAGTTAACCTGAAGAGTCAATCACACATAAATCTACCCGTTATAAATTCTTAAAAATATATAACAATGATATCTAAAGGAGGACAATAACGACATGCTTTATCAACGATGTTCTTATAATCTGTAAGGGAGACTGCATGCATGGCCTCTAGCTAGGAGTGCTTTATGGAAGCATTGTATTTAAAAGAATCGTGAAGTACCAGCAGAGTTTGAACCAGGGGAGATGAGAGGAAACTTTGGGTCTGGGAGTCAGAAGGATAATCAAGGAATAGCAGATAGTTTGCTTTGGGAAAGGGAGCGAACAGGGAGAGAGTGAGGAGAGATGGGGCTATATCATAGAGAATGTTGGGTACTTTGATAAAGAACTTCTGAGCTAAGTGAAGAGATGTGGGAAAATTAAAATGTTAATAGTGAACCAAGACAACTACTAGATGAGTTAGGACAGGAAAGGAAGGAGTTTCTTAAGCCCTTTCTAACAATAGCTTATATTTATTAAATGTCTCCTAATGTTCCTATTGTTAAATCTAACCAGGAATGGTGGAAGAATAATACTTACTGAGCACTTTCTAAATGAGCCACTTTATATACATCAACTCGTTTAATCATCGGTACCCTTCGTGGTTGATACTATCACCCTTCCCGTTTTACATGTAGGAAAACTGAAATTTAATGAGATGAGATAAATCACTCAAAGTCACAAAGCTAAGACAAAATCCAAAGTGTGCCTTACTCTAAACCAGTGTACTGCTTCCCTTGAGCATGGGCTGCATTTGTTAAGCTCTTTGCTTGTATTGGGGGGAACACTGGGCTTGGAGTCAGAAGACTTGGACTTAAGCATTGGATCTGGTGCTGTCTAAGCCTTGTACCCTGGAGAGTCACATATTCGGTTTACTTGAATGTATCTTCTCATTTGTAAAATATAGGACCATCTAATAACATTATTAAATACCATCTGTTAATAAAGATGTTCTGAAGGTCAGATGCGAGTACAATTGAGGGAAATTATATTTATTAAATATAAGAAGGGTTTTGAACAATGTTACAACTACCTAACAATTTAATTAATACCCATATGGTGAGCTGGGCTACATTTGAAGAAATCAGAGAACAAATGAACATCTGTCAAATCTTATTGAAAGGATTCGTTCTCTCCTCATGAAGCTTACAGTTTAGTGGGGAAAACATATCTTTAAGAATAATTAATGACTGATTAATATTATGAGCACATTCTACATGGCAGGCACTTGGTATATGCTTTACAGAATTATTTCATTTAATTATCAGGATTTAGCCCAAAAGAATTTGAAATCTCTAACAGGTGGTTTTGCAAGCCACACTAGAGTTTTCTTTTCTTTTCTTTTTCAAGCTGCTCTCTTTCTTTTTTTTAAATTTTTTATTTCTTATTTTTGGCTGCATTGGGTCTTCGTTGCTGCACGCGTGCTTTCTCTAGTTGCGGCAAGGAGGGGCTACTCTTCCTTGCAGTGCGCAGGATTCTCACTGAGGCAAGCCACACTAGATTTTCCTGTTGCTACTATTTCCCTTTTACAGCTGAAGAAACTAAGCTTTAATGAAGTTCATTAACACCCATGCTCCCCCCAAAAAAACCTGACACATGTTTGCTTTGATAAGCATTAGATCACACTATACTTCCTTCTTCAACTATTGAGGAAAGATTGTAGATGACTCTTCATATAAGGACTTGTAGAAGAAGAATGCCAAACCCAGTAAGATATGTTATTTTTCTTGATTGAAACCTTTATCATACTATATTGTAACTGTGTTTCCTTGTCCATGTTCCTGGATATTGTGAATTTTTTTTTTTGAGATCAAGGACATTATTTGATACATATTTATACCCATAATTCCTGGCACAAGATAGCTAGGAATGGCTATTTGTTTCAATTAACGAACAGGTGAATGATTGAACAGAAGAACAACTTTAATGTTCGAAAGGAAAACTATTTGCTTGATAATTCACTATGTATTATGTCACCTAATGACAAATGAAAAATCTGACATCCCTACACCTTGCCTCGGTGCCTATTTGAGATTTCAAAAACACTGATTTCATACAATACTCTCCCCAACCCTGCACCATTTACTTCCTTCACACATTCATTATGACTCATAGACTCCCAAGGAACAATGAATACAACATCTGTTTAATAATGCTTTATTTTTGAAAGTGTCCAAAATTGCAAATGTACTCATCTATGTGGACATCTTATTTCCACTTTCACATGCATAACTTCTTATATGGGCGTATTATTTCCACTTTCATATGCATAATTTTTTCTCTCTTTAAAGATCCTGCTTAAAAACACCTATGGTGTGAAGTCTTCTTGATATTCAGAGACATTTGGTACTAATACACTGATCTCTACTTTTCCTTAATTTTGTGTCAGCCTTTTGTTACACATGTTACTCTCTTATTCCCTTTCAGATTTTAAGCTTCTTGGTGCCAGGAACCATATCACGTTCCTGTCTATTTTCCAGAGTTATCACAATGCCTCGCATATAGAAACCTCCTTTTGAATGAATGGATGACATTATGCTAAGTACAGAAGTGACTATGAGGTATAAGAGATCATTACTGTTACTGAAGAACTTTACTCAAAGGGGGAAGACAGGACCTAAACGGAAAGATAACAATACCAGAAAGCAGAGATTATGAGCCAAAAAAGAACAGCAATAGCTTGTGCTCAGGAAAGCATTTTGGGCTCCTTGTTTGTACCTAATGACTCCTATTAACCTCATTAGCTTTTGTTTGAAGAACACCTTGAAATATTTCATAGTGCCATATGCCCATCCATACACAAAAAATGTGTGGCTTTACTTTGTAGGTAGGTAGATAAGGTAAAATGTGAGCTGATCATCCTCTTCCTCTCCCAGTGCAGGAAATAATAGATTCAGAATAGAAATATTAATGGAAGGAAACATAATACACTTGTATCTGCTACTAGTTATCAGCTCTTACAGAATCTCTAGACTGAAAGCTCCAAAGAGGAAGGGCTGTGCCTGACAGAGCACTTGGCACATAATACTTATACGACAAATACCTTTAAATGATTGAACAGTACAGCAACTATTAGATGATGAATCGTTATTACCTAGTTACAAAACTCTTTTAAAAAATAGAACAGTAGAGTACAAAATAAAACTATTTAACTTTAATTCAGTAAAGAGAGAAAGCATTTTTGTCCTTTACTAATATATACTCATTTAGATATTTTATTCAGTCTGAAAGGCATTTCTTAAAATTATCAACATGGGCCAAGTACTGGGCTGGGTCACAGAAACACCAAATAATAAGATCTTTTTTTGCTTAAGCTGCGATTTCTGACTCTCTGAACTCTAAGGTTTGGTAAAAGCAGATGCTCAATAAATAGTAGCTATTATGATTCCCCACCTATGACTGGCTAGAATTGAATATATATAAATCAGTACAAAATAGTTGTGCTGGCTAACCAGCCTTGGAGAGAATGTGTATAATCCAACTTTGTTAGGCTGAAATGATTTAATACAGTCTTGACCCAGAAATCTTGGAATCTTGCTGTCAACTCAAGTGGGAGGAAGCTTGAGAGCTCAAACAGAACAATGTTGTCAGATTAATTTTCCAAGGTCTCTACTCTGTTTTTGATTTCCCAACTCAGAAACCTGAAGTGGAATCCAGTGCACTATATAGTGATTCTAAATTCCTTAACAAAGCACTGCAGGCTATCTAGATTTTGGATTCTTTTTGGCAACATCCTCCATTAACCTCCCTGTCGTGTACTCTAATGTAATTTCCTTAGTCTTGCTAACCTTCAGTTTACTCATCTATAAAATAGTAATAATACAAGTTCCTGTTGCACGCGGTGGTTAAAAAAGGTTAGCAGGGCTTCCCTGGTGGCACAGTGGTTGGGAGTCCGCCTGCCGGTGCAGGGGACAGGGGTTCGTGCCCCGGTCCGGGAGGATCCCACGTGCCGCGGAGCGGCTGGGCCCGTGAGCCATGGCCGCTGAGCCTGCGCGTCCGGAGGCTGTGCTCCGCAACGGGAGAGGCCGCAGCAGTGAGAGGCCTGTGTACCGCAAAAAAAAAAAAAAAAAGGTTAGCAGACAAGCCTGTCACTTAGATCACTGTAAGTGAATAAGAGATGCTGTCGTTACATATTTCAAAAAAATCATGTAAAATCCTTATCTTATCAGATTATTTTAAGTGAACATCATATATGTACTTAGAAATCTCCTGTGTTTGAAATGAATACACTATCCTTACGCTAACGTACACTTAAGAAAAAACTATTCTTATGAGAACAGTAAAGAAATATCTTCCAAAGAGTAAAATGAGATACTCTATGCATAATACTAATATTTCTTTCATAAATTGAAAGTGATTAGATCGGTCAATATTGCAATAAGGACAAGATAAATCTGTCTTTGTACAGACATGAACTAAATCAAAGAATATTACACTCATCTCTGGAGTATGTTTGAAAGGAAACAATTAAAATTATTTTAGCTCCTTTATCCCCAGGCTCTAATATGTATTTATTTTTTAAAAATACTTTAATGTTCTAAAAAGTAAAATACTTTAATCCTCCATGACAAAGGAAACCATAAACAAAACAAAAAGGCAACACACAGAATGGGAGAAAATATTTGCAAATGAAGTGACCGAAAAGGGATTATTCTCCAAAATATACAAACAGCTCATGCAGCTCAATATCAAAAAAACAATCAACCTAATTAAAAGTGGGCAGAAGATCTAAATAGACATTTCTCCAAAGAAGACATACAGATGGCCAAGAGGCATATGAAAAGATGCTCTAACATCTTTACTAACTATTAGAGAAACACTAACTAGAAATGCAAATCAAAACTACAATGAGGTATCACCTCACACTGATCAGAATGGCCGCCATCAAAGAATCTACTAACGATAAGTTCTGGAGAGGGTGTGGAGAAAAGGGAACCCTCCTACACTTTTGGTGGGAATGTAAATTGGTACAGCCACTATGGAGGACAGTATGGAGGTTCCTTAAAAACCTAAAAATAGAACTACCATATGATCCAGCTATCCCACTCCTAGGCATATATCCAGAGAAAACCATAATTTGAAAAGAAACATGTACCCCAATGGTCATTGCAACACTATTTACAATAGCCGGGACATGGAAGCAATCTAGATGTCCAACAGAGGAATGGATAAAGAAGATGTGGTACATATATACAGTGGGATATTAGCCACAAAAAAGAACAAAATAATGCCATTTGCCACAACATGGATGGACCTAGAGATTGTCATACTGAGTGAAGTATGTTAGACAGACAAAGACAAATATCATATGATATCGCTTATATGTGGAATCTATAAAAATGGTACAAATGAACTTAATAACAAAACAGAAATACAGTCACAGATGTTGAAAGCAAACTTATGGCTACCAAGGGGGGAAGGGGGGGATAAATTGGGAGATTGGGATTGACATATACACACTGCTATTTGTAAAATAGATAACTAATAAGAATCGACTGTATTTCACAGTGGACTCTACTCAATTCTCTGTAATGACCTATATGGGAAAAGAATCTAAAAAAGAGTGGGTATATGTATAACTGATTCAACTTGCTGTAGAGCAAAAACTAACACAACATTGTAAATCAACTATACTCCAATAAAAAAACCTTTAATAAACATTCTTGAACAAAAAAACAAAAACAGAAACAGAACTCCATGACTTCTACTTAATCTGTAAACACAGAACCCTTGCACTCTAAATTACACATTAAATAATGTAGCTTGGAAAGACAAGAACTCTCTTCTCCAAGTGATTTTGTATCTTTTTAAAATTTTCAATCCTTTAAAGTTGGAGGGTGGTTATATGAACATATATATTTATAAAACTCTTTTCACTATTCACTGAAAATCTGTGTATTTTATTGTATATAAATTATAAATCACAAAAATTGATTTAAATAAAAACATAGGTGTATAGGTAAATGAGAATATTTCTTAATGATTCCTCTAAATTCCACTCTTTTAAACTAATTAATTCTCATTCTCCTAAACTAGGAGAATCTTTGCAGACAAGTTTCTTTGCTTTGAAGTTTTGAGAAATAGAATATTTAGCTTTTCAATCAAATGATAGAATGGGATTGTAAAAGGACATGTTTTAAGAAAAAATGTAGAGGGTTTCGGTTAAATTTTACTACTAAAATCAAGCATGTTTATCTTTTTAAGAAATGTATATAGAAGTATAGGAAATAAGAAGCTCAAAGTAATCTTTTAAACCCTTCTTTCCTTTCCTACACCATATCACCCTCCAGAGGTAAGTATTGTAAACATTTTAGTATTAATCCTTCCAGACATTTTTCGATGCTTATACACAATACCTTTAAAAATACAAAATGACATAACACTATGCGTTTATTTGTTTTTTTATTTTAAGAAAGCTTTCAATTGATGTGTACATACTTACAGAAAAGTACACAAATCATAATCATACAGCTTCATGAATTTTTAGGAGGGACAAACAATGATAATTCAGCATCAGGATCAAGAAACAGAACTTTACCAGGAACTCCAGATGCCCTCCTCAATCCCCTTTACATCACTACTCCTCACATTGAATAATATTCACTATTCTATCCTGAATTCTAACACCAACGTTTAGTTTTGCAGTTTCTATAAATAGAATTATATAGTATATTTACTTTTGTGTTCGGCATCTTTCACTCAGAATTACATTTGTGAGATACTTTCAGTGGTGTACTAGTAAATCAGCTCTGGCAAGGGAGGGGAAACCCCTGACTTATGGCATCTCTTAATTTCCATGATGCAAATACTCCCACAGCGGTAGAGTTAAAGCTAACACGTGATGTATGTGAGTTGGAAGGAGATGCCCATAATTGCCTTTTTTGGGGTTGCATTGGGTCTTTGTTGCTGCGCATGGACTTTTCTCTAGTTGCAGCGAGCGGGGGGTTACTCTTCGTTGCGCTGCGTCGGCTTCTCATTGCAATAGCTTCTCTTGTTGCAGAGCACAGGCTCTAGGCACATGGGTTTCAGTATTTTCAGGGCACGGTCTCAGTAGTTGTGGCTCGCAGGCCCTAGAGCACGCAGGCTTCAGTGGTTGTGGTGCCCAGGCTTAGTTGCTCTGCGGTAAGTGGGATCTTCCTGGACCAGGGATCGAACCCGTGTCTCCTGCATTGGCAGGTGGACTCTTCACTGCTGTGCCACCAGAGAAGACCCCCATAATTGCCTCTTGTAAGCTGGAAGGAGCAGGCTCCAGCATACTACTGGACCATATTTTTTCCATGTACCAATCATTCACTCATTCTCTGGGCTATGAACTAACCAACTGTACAAATATGCCACCATCTATTTATCCATTTTCCTCTTGATAGACATGTAGATCATCTCCAGTTCTTAGCTGTTACAAACTGTGCTTCTGCGTACATTTGGCGATTATATGTATTTATTTCTGTGGGTATATATCTAGAAGTCACTCTTACCAGCAGTGTATATGAAATTCTAATTCCTCCATATGCTTGCCAACTAAATTGTATTTCCCTGACAGCTAATAAAATAGAACAGCTTCTCCTAAGTTTGTTGCCCCACTTGTATTCTCTGAAGTGACTGTTCAAGTGCTTTGTCCAATTTTCTGTTGGATATTCTGACTTTTTCTTTTGGTGTTTTTGGAGGAATTTTTTTGTACTTATGCGTATAATTTTATAATACGTTTATTTTACTCAATAATGCAGACTTTCATGTTAGTACATAAATTTTTTTCTTTATTGTTTTTAGTAGCCTTATAATATTTTAAAAAATGGATGTGAAAAATTGATTTTTTCATTCTTAAGCATACTAAACATTTCTATGTGTATCTGATTCATATGAGAGTTTAATATATTGGATCAAAGCTGAAATCTGTACTGGAAAGTAGCACCAGGAATTTTGTTATAAATAAACTTTTAAAAGGAAAAGTGGCCCTTAAAGGACTTGAAAGATGAGAAGATATTCTCCAGTCTGATGAAATAGAAAGGGTCATTTTATTCCACACACAGCAGAATAATCACAGAATGCTGGTGAGTCTAGTTTGGTAAGAAGCAAGGTGAGTGTGATTTGGATAGGATAAAGTAAAAATTGTTGAGATTTGTTTGCAATATAAAAGTAAGAGCTCAGCCAGAAGCTCATTAGGAATAACTATTGGCAAAGGTCACAGTTTTGAAGGTCTGGTGGGAATTCTGAGAAAAAATACATTATTAAGACCTAGACTAAAGAGAATTAAATTAGCAAGTGTCTAAAGAAATATCTTCCTCAGAGATCTTGAGAACATATGGAGAATGGTAAACTAAAGATTCAATTAAATGAAATTTTATTGGGAGATGGGAGGAGTGTTGACTGGTGGGATGTTTCATTGTTTAAGCTAGAAACTAAAAACTCTTGTTTTTTGGGATTTTGGTTTTGTTTGTTTTCTAAATAATTGGAAGTCTTTTACACTATTGTTGGGAGTGCAAAATGGTGTAGCCACAATGGAAAACAGCACGAAGGATCCTCAAAAATTTAAAAAGAACTACCTTGTGATCCAGCCGTCCCACTTCTGGATATTTATCCAGAAGGATTGAAAGCAGGACTCAAAGAGATATTAGTACTTCCATATTAATTGCAGCCATATTCACATAAGATAAGATGTAGAAGCAACCTAAATGTCCATCAACCAATGAAAGGAGTTTTTTAAAATAAAGTAGGTATACATAACATAGAATACTATTCAGCCTTGAAAAAAGGGAATCCTGCAATATGTGACAACACTGATGAAACTTGAGGACATAATGCTAAGTGAAATAGGGAGTCACAGCAGGGAAATACTGCATGCTTCAACCTATATGAAGTATCTAACGTAGTAAAATTTGTAGAAGCATAGAATAGCATGGTGGTTGCTAGGGAGTTGCTAATGAAGGGTTATAAAATTCTCGTTCTGCAAGAGGAATAAGTTCTAGACATATGCTGCATCACATTGTGTCCACAGATAATACTACAGAATAGAGAGCAGTGTTGTTTGGAACACTTAAAGAGCTGTTAAGAGGTCAGATACATTAAATATTCTTACCACCATTAAAAAAGAACAAAAAAACTAGATGGCAATTCTAAAACTAAAGGATGGTAAAAGGCCCCAAGTATAACCAAAACAATACATTAGCAAAAATTTAGTTTTTAAAATGTGGTATCTTAGATTCATTGAGAGTATTCACTTTGAAAATATTCACAAAAAATATTATTGAAAAGACACAAACATTCACAAATACAAATATGCCAAAGTACATATTTTCAAAGTCATGGCTTTGAAATCAGACATGTTTGATTTTAAATCTACCTCAGGTGCTCACATACACAATTATAGGTAAATTGTTCAGTTTTACCCCTTTTATAGTCTCTACCAACTCCACAGAAAAGGCTCTTCGCAAAGTTACCAAGACAGTGGTCAATTCTCTTTGCTCCTCATTTTCTCTCTCTCTCCCTGTCTCTGTCTGTCTGTCTGTCTCTCTCTCTCTCTCTGTCTCCCTCTCTCCCTTTTATTAGTGAGATGGATTCCACCTTGGCACTGTATAGCCATGAGTTATCTACACCCATACGGAAATCTGTTTCTACCAAATGGGAAAAATCTGACCAAAGTGTAGGTTTCCATTAAGATCAGAGTTCTTTAGACCTATGTAGGAAGAATTTTAAATAACATAAGAACCAAAAGAAAATTAAACCCAGTGATGTAACCACCTGAGTGAGGTTGCAGAGTCTTGTGAGAAGAAAAATTAAGTCAAATCTAAACCCAAGCGTGTCATCTCTGTTGGTTATTAGACCTACAAGACTATTAAGTGAATTGATATAGTGGCTACAAATAGGGCATCACAGGCATAGTATCTCTGGTAAATATGCCAAACATGTAAGAGAGTATCCTTGAAGACTCTTTGCAATGGCACCAATACTTCCTTGGTGAGAAAGCATATTTTTACCTCTAGAATATTTAGATTTAAACATAGAAATGTTTAGGTAATCAAATTAATTATTTATTATTCCATTAATTATTATTTCAAAACTGTGCTGTGTGATATTTAAGAGAATTTGGCCTATTCGATTAGACTTGATTCTAATATAAGCTATATAATTGAGTAATTCAGTTAATCTTTTGGGTTTTAAATTGAAATTACTTATTATATTTATATGCAGTTTTACTGAAATATGTAAAAGAAGTTAATATTCCCCATAATTATAAATTAAATTTTTTTAGACTTATAAGAATTAATTTTAAGTACTTGATAAGATTTTTCAGGTGATTGAATTGCTTAAAAATTAGCAGAATACATTAAATGCATAAATGCTGTTTAAAATATTTGACAGTATTTAATTAACTGTGTAAAATAAGACTAAAATTATGAAAGGTCCCAGGGTTATTGTCAAAATTTACTTGACTTT
Source organism: Phocoena sinus (assembly GCF_008692025.1). Taxonomy (NCBI): domain Eukaryota; kingdom Metazoa; phylum Chordata; class Mammalia; order Artiodactyla; family Phocoenidae; genus Phocoena; species Phocoena sinus. The sequence goes on from NC_045770.1 coordinate 31,031,647, forward strand.
TTAATTGAATAAGATATATATACTGAAACTAAAGTTAAGAAAGAACAAGTTCTTTTTTAAATTTCAAACTTCAATCAACCAAATATAGTTATAAAAATTAAAGTAAAATTCTGAATAGGTTTTTTTTCTGTATAAAACCTGCCCTTAAAGATATTTGAAACAATTTTTTAAATGTTACAATACAGATCCTCAAGGAGTTTAGTAAAGTAAAATGCTAGTTCCCCAATTAACACTTTCTCTTCCAGACCAGATGACATCACTTCTCTCAAACTGGCATTCCTTCTCAGTCTCCTTTGCCAGCTCCTCCTTTACCAGCCCTTTAATTGTTGGACTGTCTCAAGGCTCTACCTTTGGCCCTGTGCTCTCTTCTTTCTATAGCATCTCTTGAGGTGATTTCAAACTCTAAGTATGATCCATGCTCTGGTAGAAACTGCTCACCAAACACATTTCCTGTTTCCTAGGCATACAGCTAGGCCAGAAGTTCTCAGTCTCCCTTGAAGTTATGTAGGTCCACATTACTGTGTACGAGTTAATAAAATATAGGAGGAAGTGATATATACCACCGCCAAGCCTAGCCTTTAAATACTTCCTACATAATCCTCTCTCTTCACTTCAATCATTTGGCTGAATACACAAGACCTAGGAGAGATATCAGAGGCTCTAGGGGGCGGTATTGCCTCAAGATGGAAAGAGCATCCATTTCTGCATCATTACTTGGAGGAGTAACCAGCAATCAAGAGTGCTCACTGGATTTTATAGATGTGAAAAATAGACTTCTATTTTGTTTAATGCTATAGATTTGTCACAGAAGTCAGTGTCACTAATATCACTGATCTTGATAGAATCCTCCATTTTGTCATGCTTTTTGTCAGCCTAGACTTCACTCCTGGGATCCAGAATTAAACATCCAATTGCTTAATTGAAATCTCCACCTGAGAGTCTATCAGGCCCACCAGTATTAGTCAGGGTTCTACAGAGAAACAGAACGGATAGGCTGTATAGAGATACACAAAAGAGAAGACTTATTATAGGAACTGACTCACATGGTTATGGAGGCCAAGAAGTCCCACAGTCTGCTGCCTGGAAGCTGGAGAGCTAGGAGACCTGATGGTATAATTCAGTCCTCAACCGAAGGCCCGAGAAGGGGCGTGGTAGGGGTGTGTCTCTCGTGTAAGCCTTCAAGTCTGAAGGCCCAAGAACCACTTCTTCTGATGTCTGAGTTCAGGAAAAGATGCACGACCCAGCTGAAGAAGAGAGAGAGGAATCTCATCTTTCCTTAGGAAAGATCTCTGCCTACCACATGGATACATTCACAGAGAACTGGGATTAACTAGAAAGTATAATAAAGCATGTGTCCAGAGAGGAGCAGAGATAGTATTAGAAATGGAGTACTCCCTTAATTCCTGACCTTGATCTTGATTCCAGGGTTTCTTGACACTCAGTGTCATTCCTACCCTTGGGTTCTATGAGATACTCTTGTGTCCTTGTAATAAACCCCTACTCCTTTGTCCATTCTCTCTTTTGCTTAAACTAATTTTAGTTTATTTTACTTGCATCACTGAATCCTGAATATTTAAGCTCTTCAACCTCATCTCTGCTTCAACTCTACTCTCCCATTCTCTAATCCCATCGTCTATCATGAAAACTTGTTACATAAAATTTAAAATGGTTTCTGAAACATTCTTGGCTGTTTTGTGGCATTAGGCTTTTATATAATCAGTCTCATGCCTCAAATGACCATTACCACTTAGCTTTCTGGAAATGTTCTAGTTGTATATTAAGGTTTTTCTCAAATATCACCTCTGCAGTTCACTTTCTCTGGATTTTGCCAAGAAGACGTTTGTATCTTCTGTGTTGCCATAGTACTCCATCTACACATCTGTTACAGCATAAAGGACATGAAATTACTATTGAGAGATTTTCTTCCACATTAGACTAACTCAAGTGTAGGAATGGTCTTTAATTCTGAAAAGCATTTGGGTTAGTTTCTATATTTCTGAGAGTATACGTGATGTATAGAAATGTTTTGTCTTTAAGCCAACTAAATAGAATACTTTAAAAATTAACTTTGTCAATACCATTGGAAGTAGAAAACTACCACACACTGATACATACATAGACATACATAAACATACAGAGAGGCAAAAACAGAGAACTTATGGTTCTAAAATTTTCCCAAGAAGCAGATAGGGTAGGGGTCCCTGGAGAAAGAGAACCAGACATGGGTTTCTTGACATAAGAAAAGCTATTTTTTGGCCTAAGCTATGCTGTGATCTAAGCCTGGCCACAATGCTCGTTCTTGAACAGGTCTCGGTAATTAATGACCTTAAAAGAACAAATTAATTCAGGAACTGATGACTGTTATCAGGCAAGAGAAGTAACAATAACAAAGATAATAAATCAGTTGTAAAGACTCCCAGTTCCACAATGGTAAAGATTAACCTGAAGAACATTTTCGAGCTGTTTCACAGAATTCGGACGCCCTTGAACACTCAACCACCAGATCAGGCGGAACCTAAGGAATGATGATGTTGACCCTTTCTGAATTCAATCAACTAGAGCTTGGACTCTGTCGAACTTTGCCCTAATTCTATACTGAATTCTCCTCTGCTCAAACCCCCTCATGAGAATGTATGTACACTTAGCTTAAAACTTCCCCAATGTTGCTGTCCAGGGAGACACTGCTGTGGGAAAGATCCCCGGTCCACTCCTTACTTGCTGCAAGTAATACATCCTTCTCCTGATCTTTGACTTGGTTGTGCAATTTGGCTGACACCCACCAGGGGGCGAAGGCAGCTTTTTGATAATAGTATAATAATACAAACCCCACAAGTTCAGAAGAGTGGTTAGATCCAAATTGTGTTCCTGGCAGATGCATAAGTTAAGTTTACCAGCTCAGATGGCACAAACTTTTTATTAATATTTGTGGAGAGTGTTAAGATTTTCCATTTTTTCGTTTGCTTAGTTTCCAAATAGGCTTTCCTGTTTCTTTTCTTTTTTCTTTTTCCTCTGATAAGAATTACCTCTCTGAAGTTTCTGTTTCAAAGAGATGGCCCTCAGTTCCTACAGAAGAACAGGTAGAACATTTAACATCTCAATGATACAGGGAATGAATGCAAGTTTTTTCAAAAAGGACTTTTGATCCTAAATCCAGAATTTTACAATACTTACAAGTCTTTTGAGATGAATAGAGGAGGTTTGGGGATTGGTAAAAAGATAGGTGAGCTTTTAATTGTTTCTAGAGCTGCATTTCTGTTCTTGTAAAGACTTGATCTGTAAGAAAAATACAGTTGTTTTCAATTCCTCAAAGAATGGGTTGCAACCTAAACGACAATGAAGCTGACCTATCCATTCAACTACGTTACCTTCAATTTTCTTTAGGAAAATTAATAAACAGAAACCTCATTTAGAATGGAGTTCGGAGGCCAGAAGGGGGAGCTCTCATGCCCTACCACTTACTGTCAGTTGCAGACCCAACAGGAAGAAACTTACCTTTACGTCTCCAACAGGAAGAAGGTTACTACTTTACTGCCCAGCAGGAAGAAGAAAGAATTTCTCCTTGCTTGGACACAGACCAGCCAATGAGAAACTGTCACAGCTTAGCCAATGAAAACTTCCAGTTCCTATAATAGGACTCTCTGTTTATAACAACTCCTTCACTTCTCCCTTTCCTAGCAAAGAACTTTCCTCTCCTTTGTCCTCCAGACTTGCCTGTGGTTCACCACCATAAATTGTATGTCCCAAATTGCATTTTTTTTTCTGTTCTCAAATAAACTCATTCTGCTGGTAAAATAACTGACTGTTTTATTGTGTAGGTCAACATTACTTGGTGTCAGAGAGTGGGGTCCAGAGAAGACCCACCAATAACTCTGAGGCTGGTTATTGGGGGTATTCTTTGGTGCTGGTACCCACAGAGCCCACTGAGCTCACTGGTTTCTTGCAGACCCTGGAGCTGGGTTCTGAATACTCACTTGGTACTTTGGCCTGACTCTTTTGAAATTGGGCTGTTCCTATTGGAAATGTGCTGCTAAGCCTTTGGTCAGATTCCTTTGGAACCAGCCTGTACCTATTGAAATTGTGCAGTTTAGGGATTTTTTTTGCTTTTCTCTAGAGTAAAACCTCTAAGAAATGGCATCCAAGTTATCTAAAAGTTTTGAGCATGCCCTCTCTTTTCAGAAACCCCAGCTGGTTTTATAAATTAAAACCACAGTCCCTCCTCATGCACATTTCTATCTAAATGGACCTACTTAACCAAAAGTAATTTAGAACACTGATGCCCATTACGGGGAACTTTTTGAACTCCCCAAACTTACTTTTCTTAAAATTGCATTGGACAGCCATGGCTTTAAAATTGTCAAAACTGAATGGAATACTTATTTCAATTGGTATTTTGAGGCTTTCAAGTGTTATCAGAAATCTAAAATTTCTTCTCTGAAAAATACAATTTTTAAATAACTGAGGCAAATGAACAATTAAAGAAAGACACAATGGCTTCTGAGGCTGCTCTTTCCCTCCCCCAACCTCGCAAGTCTTTTTATCCAGATGCATGGGAGCCATCCTTGTGCTCAGGCCCCACCTCCAGCGCCATCTTTCTCCTTCTGTTCTGCACTGCCTCTACCTCCCCATAACCTCTGCTTCTCCATTCCAATTCTCTCACCAAACTTCCCTTTTTTCCTAAAACTTTCCACACTCTCTCCTCCTCTGAACCTATCAGAACCTGCCCCTTTAAAGTTAAGTCTTCTGATGATACAAACAAACCTCAAGTTTTTTATGTTCCCTGGACTAAGGCCAAATTGTGAGCCACAGTTAAAGAGTTTCCTAAAGTAACTAAGGATGACCCCCACCCCATAGGTTTGCTGAAGAATTCAACATAGTTATCAGACTTCCCAGCCTGGTTTTTCAGATCTGTATCAGTTAGTTTGCATGCTTGTTGGTGAGAGTCAGGCCAAACCTTGGATGGAACTTGCCCAATGGGAACTCCCTGAAAGGGATTTAAAAAAACAAACTCCTAACTTTTGGCAAGAGGCTAGAGCACTCGCTGTAGAACTCTGCCCAGCACTTACAGTAGCTTTTCTTAAGCCTGTTGATTGGAACGAAATTCAGGCTAGCACACAAAAATCTGATGAAGCTTTTCATGGCTATTATAATCAACTTCAGATTTTTTTCAAAGAAAATTCTCATCTTCCTTCAGATGTTGAATCTACTTGAGTAGCCTTAACCCTATGCTTGTTAACATTTTGAACTGGTGTCTTTCTTTTTCAGTTAAAAGGACCAGGGCGGAATGAGAAACTATGTCCACTCCAGATTTAGTTAATTTGGCAAATCAGCTCACTCGCACCCTAGATGAGTTATCTAAAAGAAAGACTGCTAAAATTCTTAATTTTCAACTCCAGCTAATGAAGGTTCCCAAACAAAACCAAAGCCCTCCTAATGTCTGCTATTATTGCAAAGAGCCAGGACATTGGAAGAAAGATTGTCACCAACTTAAGTGCTTCAGGTGTCTTTAGCCCTCTAATCACCTTTTTCAATGTCCTCTTCATTCCCAATGGTCTAAAGGGATGCAAAAGATACTATCCGCTCAATATCCAGAGCCACTTGTGCAGATCGGCAAAGGAAAAAATGGATTAGACAATTATCCTGAGAGCTGGCAATAGTGGTAGGACCCTAACTGCAAATATGGTACAATGCACGTTTCTGTTCAGCCATATCTAGCCACTAATAGGATGTAATCCACATTTATCTCTAGTCATATATTAGGGGTCCACAACCTGACAATTGTCAAGCCAAGTTCTCAGGACACAAAACAAAACAGACAAGAAGGTAATAGCTGTTCCTGGGAGAGAAAGCGCAGACAACCAATGAGTACCTGAAGGCAAATTCATGAGTCACAAGTCAAAGATCTAATTCTTACTTTATTATTTTTTTTTGGTCTGGCAATCTGAATTTGGAAAGGAAGGAACAGCATGAAATTTACCTTCCTCTCTCTACCAAGCACCACAGATAGAGATCTGAGAGAACTGACTTTGGTAGGAATTCTCACCCTTTGCTGGCTTCTGCCCAGGATCCCATTTGCAGGCTCTGGAACGAGTGGGGTGTCCCAGCAAGACCCATCTTGGTCACCAGGAACTGTAGCAGAGGAAAAATAATTTTCCCTATACCCTTTATGGTGAGTGCTTGGCTGAGACCTCATTTTCTCTAGGTTACCTCATATATAGATAAGCTTATTGAAGTTAGAATTTCTGCACTGTGGTCACTGAATTCAAAATATTTGTTGGTAAGGTTAACTTGCTTGTTCAGCCTTAGGACAAAATTTTATTTACCTGAGGCTTAAGTCAGGCCCAGTCCAAGCCCAGACCCAGTCCAGTAAGTCAAACCCAGTCTGACTCTGGCCAGTCTCCGGACCCAGTCTGGAAAAAGAAATGCACTAATAAATTCTGGAAGCTAATAATGTAAAAGCTGCAGAGCTAGGATCCAAGAGGGATGTACCCACCATCTCCAGAGGCATCGAGAAAGCAGGGAATTCAAGGGCTCAGCAGGTACATCTGCTTGGTTGCTTCTTGCTCCTGGGGGTGTTGGGGGAGGTTGGAGGGAGTCTCCTTTGTTCCGCAGTCTGAAACCAGAACCGTTAAAAGATAAACTCAGGTATATTAAAGTTTTTAAGAGTTTATAGAGCAAAAATCAAATGGAATTTGGCAACATCAAACCAGAAGTGGTTAGGAATGCTCCACTGACAGGAGCACAGGGAGGGGCTTTTCAAGAGAAAAATCGGGAGAAAAGTAAGAAAATTATTGATTGGGTATAGTTTTAAGCTTTGTTTTCTGTTTGTGATTGGCTGTGTTGAGCATTTTGATTTCATAACATTAAGGCATTTATAGGGTTAGATTTGGGTTTGGTTACTTGGGCCACCATGGCATTAGGGCCGGACCATCTAATGGTTTCCTGTTTTAATTAATTTAACACTTCTAATTTATAGGTTTAGGATTTTGGATTTTGTTTTTTGTTTTTTTTTTTTTCCGGTCTGCAGGCCTCTCACTGTTGTGGCCTCTCCCGTTGCGGAGCACAGGCTCCGGACGCGCAGGCTCAGCGGCCATGACTCATGGGCCCAGCCACTCCGTGGCACGTGGGATCTTCCTGGACCAGGGCACGAACCCGTGTCCCCTGCATCGGCAGGCGGACTCTCAACCACTGTGCCACCAGGGAAGCCCCAGGATTTTGGATTTTATCGCAAGTCCAGTGGGTATCAGGCAAGGATCTCTTGCCAACGATATCTCTAATGCAAGTTATTTAGGTTTATAAGGACTTTGTTGTTGTTGGAGCAGTAGCTCGTTAAGCAACCATTTGAGGGCTTAGACGAGGTTGTTTGTGAGCTATTTCACACTCTTCTGATTTATATTGGGGTACTCAATGCCCTCTTGCACTAGAATACTTTGTAATTTTCTTCAGGAATGTCTATACTACGACTGTGTCCATTTCCAACATGTACTATATCTTGGTTAAGAAACTCTTCTGCCAAGAGCTGAACTAAACAAGATGTATTTTGAGCCACTGGCCAAGAGTATGCAAAAAAGTTCTTTTTTTTGATATAAGTTTGCTGGCTGGAATGGCTTTGGATCAGAAAGAACTCTTTACCCTTCAGAAGTGGCAGGAAAATCCAGCTGCCCCTCAGAATTGGCTCATCCACCTGTGACTCTGACATGATTATGTGAAGTGATATTAATGCAGGTTTTGTAATTCAGTTCACTGTTTCTTGTCCACTGCGATGAGGAACTTGATCTGTTCTTCTGTTCCAGCTCTTCTCCTTCACAGCAAGTAAATCAAAGGAGAGGAGGGAGTTGTGGGCGGGGGTGGGGGTGGGGGGAGTAGGGGGTGACAAAGACCTGAGAGTGAGGGTTTCAAGGTGACATTCTCCAGAAAGAATGAAGAATTATGCCAACCAGTCGAAACACATTGTGGAGTTTGAATTTGTATTAGAATTTTTTTCTTTCTGTCTTTTTGCTCCAGTTTTTTTTTAAATTCTCCTTTAAAAATGTGTTATAGTACAAATTAGATTTTAAAACTCCACCTTTGTCCTAGCTGAATTGATAGGTTAAGGAATGCTTCCAGATCTCAGACCTAAATGAGTAGGGGAATGGCTTATCCCTAAATGGCAAGCCAGTAAGAAGGGCCCTCTTTGGAAAGCCCAGTCACAAGAAAGTTGATATGAAGTGGAAACCAGGAGTTTTTCTATAAAAATAATCCTTGGGCTTCCCTGGTGGCGCAGTGGTTGAGAGTCCGCCTGCTGATGCAGGGGACACGGGTTCGTGCCCCGGTGCGGGAAGATCCCACATGCCGCAGAGCGGCTGGGCCCGTGAGCCATGGCCGCTGAGCCTGCGCGTCCGGAGCCTGTGCTCCGCAACAGGAGAGGCCACAACAGTGAGAGGCCCGCGTACCGCAAAAAAAGAAAAAAATCCTTTACCCTTCTGCCCATAAAAAATATATATATTATTTAGTTTTTACAGTGTTGTAGGGATTTTCCAGCTACTGCTAATAGTGAGGGAGCAGATTTAGTCTCTAGACAAGGACAGAGTGAGAATTGCAGCATAGTTTCAGATTCCAGAAGAACCAGGATTCCCCCCATCGATTGCCAAAATATCCATCTACAGCTGAGCTTCCGTTTAGATGATCATCCCTGTGTCTCTTAGATACTCTTCTTCCTGATCTTGGGAAAGCTGCCCAATTCCATCTGGGTTTCTATCTGGATACTAAGCACATTATTTTCTTGTTATCATATACTACTCATATAATTCAACTGGATTTTGCTGTTTAATACAAAGAGCACTAGACCAGGAATCAAGAGCTGTGGTTTAAAAGAAATGATAATAGAACAATGTAAAGTCCTCTTACTTTGTAACTATTTAGCTTTTAAAATTATTGAAACTGCTACAAAATTATTCATAGTACTTTCATTCTTAATTACTTTTCTTAACAAGCTGCAACAGCTGCTGTAAAAATTCTGGAATCATCTTTGAGTAAATAAAACAACACATAGTAAGGATAACAATATTTTTAAATAAAAGAAATAATGTAATAATAACTAACAGTTATTGCTTATTTGCTATGTGCCTGGGATTGTGATAAATGGTTTACATGGGCAGTTGAAACTAAATGAAATGTGAAGTAAGCAACACACTAGATATATATGATAATATTCAGTTTGGTTACAGAATAAAATATAAAATAAAATCATCTACGGCAATCATTAGTGTGTTTTGTATTTAGGCATAAGTGGGAAGTATTTCAGACAATTTTTACAGCTAAGCCGAGTAACTCAGTAGGAGAAGTCTGCCTTTATTATTACTATTTTTTGTCAAGCCTAAGCATCTGAGTGTCTTACTTTCACTAGAAAGCTGCCTGGGCATTGCAAGACCAGTGTATTTACTATCATAGATACATAACACAGCTGAGTCATGCCCTTCATTCAGAAGCCCCAGGGGAACATTGTGCTATATAATGGGGTGAAATGAGAAGCAGGGAGGAGAGGAAGCATAACTTCTTTAGAGGTATGAAGCCAAGATTCTTAAGAGGCCAGAGAAGTTTTCTCATTTTTTAAGTTTCTTTCTGTACCTCCTTTCAGTTGAAAAGAATTGAGGTCATAAACACTTTTTTCCCTTTCCATTTTCGTTATTGACTTTACATAAACATGAGGTAAGTTATACTGACAAAAACACTCTGGACTTTGTCATCCCAGATCAACTCTATCGTTCAATTAAAACTCTGCACACAGAAAAGTAATTTGGATTAATAAGCAAGTGGGACAGATGTTTGTGCTAGCTCATATTTCAGCAGATAGGACACCTCCAAAATCATCATCATCATCACTATTATAGCTTCGGGTTTGTACATTCTGGGTTCTAAAATTTTGACAGCAAGAGTAAGGTAACATTGTCCCAGCCCAAAATATGGAGGAGTTCTATAACTGAGGACTTTGAAATACAATTAAAGAATTCTTCTCTTTTGCATGGCCTGAATTCTGCAAATGCTCTTCTATATGTCTTCATATTCTGTTCTTCGGCATTCAGATGATTCTTTGTACTGAAAAGAAATTAACCATATATATGTACATCCTTAGTGTTCAGAATTCACTGTACATATCCAGGTGTATATGTGCAGTGTCCCTCTATTTCCCACCTCTGTCTCTGTTTCTCCCTGTGTGGGTTGACCACTGCCTGCACCATTTAAAATGCACTTCTCCTCCCAAAAAGAGTGTATTGTTCATGGAGATCTCAAATGAAAATGTTCCTTCGAATGGACAGAAATGTGCATAGAATATCTTCCTTTGGCTGAAATAGTTTAGAATTGTTATTGTCTAACCATTTTATGGCCCATAACATGTTAAGGAAGTATGCTTATTTAGTACATCTTCCCTATATTCTTGTTTATTTTTCATTCTGTTGTACTTTGTGAATCTTTTTTTTTTCCTAGTTGTCTCTTTAACAGCTTTATTGAGATATAATTCATATATCATTCACTCATTAAAATTATACAATTCAATGATTTTTAATCTATTCACAGAGCTGTGCAACCTTCACCAAAATCAAATTTAAAGCATTTCCATTACCCCAAAAATAAACCACATACTCAATGACAGTCCTTAGACCCCATTTCACCCAAACTCCACAACCCCCTTATAAGCCACCTCAAATCTTTTTTGGTGGGACTAAGTCTAGAAATGTGTCACTTCTATGCTCCAGCCCAATTTATATGTGCCTGTTCTAGGTTGAATGTGTTTCCCTAAATTTTATATATTGAAGTCTTAACCCCCAGTACCTCAGATGTGATCTTCTTTGGAGAGGGGGTCTTTACAGAGGAAATCATGAGGCCATTAGAGTGGGCCATAATCCAATATGACTAGAGTCCCTATGAAAAGGGGAAATTTGGTCATAGACGTTCATAGAGGGAAAATGTCTTATGAAGAAGAAGGCCAAGGTCAGGGTGATGCTTCTACATGCCAAGGATGCCAATCCTTATCACCAACAGAAGGTGAAGGAGGGACACGGAACAGTTTTCTCTCACAGCCCTCAGAAGGAACCAACCCTGCCAGCATTTTGATTTTGGGCTTCTAGCCTGCAGAACTGTACCAATGAATTGCTGGTGTTTAAGCCACCAGCTGTGGAACGTTGTTACATCATCCCTAGGAAACTGACACAGTGTCTCTAGTGAAACAACTGTCTTGTTAACCGCAGATTGTTTTCTTTGGCATTTCTATTCTATACTGGAGTAGGCATTCATCAGGAGAAGTGAATTTGCTTGTCACATAATTTACTCTGTGGTAGTTTTGTAAGGGATAAAAAATATAACATGATTCCTGCTTTAAAATATGAAATTTATTAATCAAATATCTATTGAGTGCCAGATGTAATTATGTAACAGGCACTCAGTCAGGATACGGATCTCACAGTGGTGAGCACAAGAGCTGGTGATTCCTACTCTCATGGAGGAAATAGTCTGGAAGATGGCAGTGGGGTGAAGCATTAAGAACATACACAAGATAAAATAATTGCACGTTATTATAAATAGTTTGAAGGCAAAGAAGGAAAATCACATTTTTATAATAGTAATTTCAATGCATACAAATATGTGATCATTGCCAAGTAGGAAAGAAACAACTGTGCAGAGAGGAGGGAACAGTGAACATCCTTGGCTGTGAGATGGTCTGGGAAGCCCTCCAAGGGAGGGCATTTGAGCTCAGCTTACACAGAGCAGCTGACTTTGATAGAGGGTAGGGATAGACCCCATTTACAGTTGATGTACACTTGATTACATATGATTCCCAAGATGGGAATAAGCATGAACCTCTGGGTCACTAGTAGTCCACTTGTCTGGAACATAAAGAAATAGAATAAGCAGAATGATATAGTAATCATAACTATTATTATTTTTAATGCGTACTAAGCGCCAGGAACTGAAACAAAGGTTTACGTTATCTTAGTTACATTCACATTTTTTATGAGGTGGCCTGCAGTTGTCCCAGTTTACAGATGAGGATGTTGAAGTTTGCTCAGCCATTGCTTTGAACTCATGTTATCATACCACACAACATACCACCAAGACTAATTCATAGGAATAGCTGTGATTTGGAATGAGGTCTGTAACCCCAACAAACTGTTTATTCCATGAAAGGGGACTGTGTCCCCACCTACAGTCAGAGGATGGGTTGCAGGCAGATTCTAGAATACTTTGTATTCCTAGCTAAAGACTGCAAAGTTTATTTTAGAATAAACAAGGGGAGAGATAGAACTTTGGCAAAGTAGTTACATGAAATGAAATGTGTTTTAGTATATACATGCTAAAACGTTGAAGCAGGAAGAAATTGGGGAATATAGAATCCCTTAGCCCTTAATAAAGGGAAGATCCAGATGAGAAATACAGATGTTTTATTAGGATGGCTTAATGTGCACAGGAAGCATCTGAGGTGCCTCTTAATAATCCCTCTTTCCAGGCACTACCCCAGGGGAGTGTTGATGTGAGGAAGCTTGAGACAATATTCTGTTCTCACTCAGCCAAAAGGTTAGGGAAGCAACGTGAGCCAAACTTCCTCCTTCACAGCAAGCCTTTGGCCTGCAGGGACCAGAATTCATTCATCTTTTCATTCCTTTTCCCACTAGGACCTGAGATCTTGCTCATAATAAGCATGTGGATGAATTGAATTGAACTGTTGGAGCGAAAGACTCTTGTCAAAGAAGAATCCTTAGGATTGTTTGAATTGAAAATGAGAACAAATTCAAGAAAACACGATTTGTAAGTCTATAGGAGAGAACACGTGGGCGTACAGGGATGCTTATATGTGACCAACAAAACAAAATTAAATGAAATCTCTAGCCTATTATATCTGAGTGATCTGCTGCTTAGGGTGCGTGATTAAGTTCCTAACAGGTTTTATGTCTGTTGGGTACTTTTCCTCTACAGACTCTGAACGCACTTTGAAGAGGCTGCGTCCCCATTAGGAGGCAATATAAAGCACCATTTGATTAGAGCCTCCTGCTCTGGAAACACGCAGGCAGCGTTCTTTCTGCTGAGTGCCAGAGAGGAAGCAGAGAACAGTTTTTCTCCATTGAAATAGCAGGAAGATATGTAGGGAAGCACAATATTGTTTTCTGAGTTGGAAATTGGCTAGAACATAGACATGTGAGTGCCCATCTCCTCTAAAACACACTGGATTCCAATACATATGAATGGGGTGAAACATTAAAATAAATGGCAGGCTCAAACGATACTAAAGCCCTTATTTATGAAGTCCTCATTTATTGACCTGAAGGTAGCTGGCATTCCAATAAATGTCTGTTGAGATAAAAAATATCAATAACAAATTTAGGGCATGCATGCCCTCAAGGGGTAGCTGGCTTGTTTCTCATACCTCTTCTGTTGCTGGACCTAGATGTAGAAAGGTTGTCTGTCCTTCTTTCTCCTAGTCGTCACTTCCAGATCATTTTCCTTCTGTCCTCCTTAAAACTCCCCCAGCATAATGCTCATATCATTAGATTATATTACTTATTACTCTTATTTATTGCTTTAAGATTGTATCATATATGTCTTTACAGCACTCCTGTGTGTCATATAAGTTTTTATAACACTCCTGTCATAACTCATGATAAATGTCCAGGGATTACATTTCCAAAATCCTGACCTCTCCTTCAGAGAACTTCCATTCTACTTCAGCTACGCAGGTCCTTGGTTGTACCCGAGAATAATCCGTAGTGAGCTCCTCTGTCCTGCTGCCACCACATCAACTAACCTGTTCTATCTGCACATGAGTATTCTTTCTTCTTTCATGCTACTAGGAATGAACTAACCATGATCCTCTATGCTAATACTTGTACACTGGGTCTCACTCCCTTTCACTTCAGCACTGAGACTCTCTCTCTCTCCTTTATGCAATATTTCTCTGTCTCAATCTGACCATTACCAAAATCATGCAAACATACTGTAACATCTGTTTTTTAAAATCCTTCTTTAAATAATCTCCAACTATTACCTGATTTCTCTGCTTCCCTATGTATCAAAATTCCTTGAAAGAAGTTTCTTTTACTCATTCTGTTGCCTCTCTTTCTTCCAGTTCTGTCTTGAATCTACTCCAAAAGGTCTCCACAATAAACAAAAAGTAGCCCTTCTCAAGATTATGAATGACTTCCATTGTGCTAAAATCATTGATAAACTCTCAGTCTTTCTCTTAATTAATTTCTCCATAGCTTAGAAAACAAATTTTTTTATTGAAGTATAGTTGATTTACAGTGTTGGGTTAGTTTCCAGTACACAGCCAAGTGATTCAGTTATACATATACATATTCTTTTCCATATAGGTTTTTACAAGATATTGAATATAGTTCCCTGTGCTAAACAGCAGGTCGTTGTTAGTTATTTATTTTATATACAATAGTGTATATGTTAATCCCATCCTCGTAATTTATCCCTACCCCACTTTCCCCTTTGGTAACCATAGTTTGTTTTCTATATCTGTGAGTCTGTTTCTGTTCTGTAAATAAGTTCATTTGTATCATATTTTAGATTCCACATATAAGTAATATCATATGATATTTGTCTTTGTCTGACTTACTTCATTTAGTATGATAATCTCTAAGTCCATCCATCTTCCTGCAAACGGCACTATTTTATTCTTTTTCATAGCCATGTAGTATTCACATATATATGTATACTACATCTTCTTCATCCATTCATGTATCAGTGGACATTTATGTTGCTTCCCTGTCTTGGCTATTGTAAATAGTGCTACTATGAACATTGGGGTGCATGTATCTCTTTGAATTACAGTTTTCTCCAAATATATGCTCAGGAGTGGGATTGTTGGATCATATAGTAGTTCTATTTTTAGTTTTTGAAAGAACCTCTGTACTGTTCTCAATAGTGGCTGCACCATTTTACATTCCTACCAACAGTGTAGGAGGGTTCCCTTTTCTCCCCACACTCTCCAGCTTTTACTGTCTGTAGACTTTTTAATGATGGCCATTCTGATTAATGTGAGGTGATACCTCATTGCAGTCTTTATTTGCATTTCTCTGATTATTAGCGACGTTGAGCATCTTTTCAAGTGCCTATTGGCCATCTGTATGTCTTCTTTGGAGAAATGCCTATTTAGATCATCTGTCCATTTTTTGATTGGGTTGTGGATGACTCTTTCCTTGAAATACTTTCTTCACTTCCTTCTGGAAGCTTCCCTCTCAGTTCTCCTATTCCCCTTGGTTGTTTCTTCTAGCTCCCATTGTTGACTCTTCTCATCTCTCCACTGGGGTTCACCGGGGTTTGGTTCTTAGATCCCTTCTCTTCTGTAACAACACTCATTCCCAAGGTGATATCACCTACTCTTATGGCTTTAAATATTATCTGTATGTTGATGATGTTCAAATGTTCTTTCCCCTGAACTTAAGATTCTATTCAACTGCTCCTGGACATCCTCACTTGCAAAGTTAATAGACATCTCAAATTTAATACATCCTGAGTTGGACTCTTGATACCAGCTCCTCCAAACCTGATCTTTCTGTACATTTCCCGATCTCATTTAACGTCAACTTCTTCTTCCAGTTGCTTAAGCAACTTGGAGTCACCGCCCCTTCCCAAGTGACTTTTCTCTTTTTCTCATACATATTCGATCCATCAATCAATACTGTTAATTATACCTTCAAAATGTATAAATAATCTAATTATTCCTCTCCCAAGGCCAACTCCTCCAGGAGGCCTTGATCTGTTTCCTGGGTAAATACAATACTCTACTTTTGGTGTCTCTGATTCAGCACTTGCCTCCCTCCTATGGTCTGTTCTGAACGTAGCAGCTAGGTCAGATTGGGCAATGTCACCCTTGAACCCTAAACTCTACAGTGGTTTCACACCATCCTCCTTACAGTGGCCAACAGACCTGCGTGATCTGGCCACCATTTTTTTCTTTAGACCTAACTTATCCTTCTCTTTTCAGGCCTCATTCATTAATCACACTGTCCTCCTTGGTGTTCTTCACACTCAATGCGTGCCTCCAACACAGAGTTTTATTGTGCCTTTCCTTGGAGTACTTTCCCCCAAATACCCACATGTCTCCCTCCATTCCCTCTCTCAGGTCTTTGCTAAAATGTCAGTTTCTCAGGGAGGCTTTCCATGACCACCATATTTAAAATTATACTCCTCCCAGCACTATCTATCCTCCATCCCTCATCAATTGAGGAAACAACTCCAGAGAGCTTTAGAGATTTATACAATCTCACATGGTGTTAGTGGAAGAATGCTAAGTCTTCTTGTTTATATGTCTTTTCAGATAAATCATATTATACTTGAAAGTAGAGTCATTTTAAAATTCGGTTTAGTTCAGAAAGTTTGCATGAAGTAAGTAGTTGCTTGATATAATATTTATATTGTTACAATTTGTTTTATTTTATCTATAATAATTCATCAAATCGTTACAAGCTTACTTTACAAAGTAATTCCACATGAATCATTTTGTTGTGTCTTATTCATACTCATTTGAAGAACACAGGTAGATATAACTCTATTATTAATCTCATGTCCCAGATGATCACATTGAAGTTCAAGGATTTGTGGCCGCGCTCAATGTCACATAGCTAGTAAAAGTAGGTGCCAATATATAAATACAGGTCTTCTGATTCCAAGCTCACTCCAATCCACCAGAAGTATTATTTAAATCAAAGTATTAATTGTCTACAGAAAGTAAACTTGAAGAAATAGGTTAGTCAGTTTTAAGCTATTTCTTTGCTTGGAAGCAGAGGTGATAATTTTCATTCTCTTTAAAGCACTCGTTGGTGGTGAAACTGGACACTTCCTGTGTCTCCTGAATTGAAATTTCATTATTTAGTTTGAAGTATTGTTAATCCTCAAGACATTAGACACAGTCATGTTTATGCATAATTTTGTAAGCTTAGTTCAGAGTTAGATGTAACATAATTGTTTTTAGGTTCTCTGTGCTAATGCTTCTATCCATCAGAGCAGATAACTGAGGAATCCTCTATATGTACCATATGCATGGACTTCCTCAAATTATCAACATTGTACTTAGCTTTCTTATCTTGGAAATCTCTTAGTTCTTTTACAATATTGCAACAGTACAACTTCCAGAGGAAAATGTCATTTTGATCATTTTGTGTTTTTATGAAGAAATAATGATTATTATTAAATGTTGGTTCTATTTATGTTGAGTTACTGTTAAAATGCCATATAGTGACTATTTAATTATATGCTACTTCCTCTTAAAAACACTTGAAAATAGGATCACATATACTATAGATTAATAATATATAAGTACATATATATTACTTATATATTTCTTCAATCATGGTTGAAGAAAAATCAACTGTGGTTGAAGAATGATGCATGATGCTTGAAAAAGAGAAGAAAGAAGGAAAATTTCCTCAATTCAGCATTTTTTACTCTTCTACAATCATATTCTCTTCTAGATCAAGAAGATTCTTTGAATTTGTATTGTTGAATACTTTTTTTTTAAGCCGAGGAAACTACAGATCTAAGTGTTTTGCCAAAAATCACACAGTCACTTGGTAGCAGCACCAAAACCAGAACATAGTTAGTTTTCAAATATATGCCAGAATCCCCCCAGCCCCTGACTTCCTTAATAACATATTACTTAATAATTTAATTTCACTTGAACTTCTCCTTTGTAATCCCCAGAGTAGATTATTTTACAAAGAAGAGCAAGTTCTGAAAGAATACATTTATGATCAAATTTTAATTTTCCTTTTTTATATAGCATCTAGCAGTGTGCTCATCCAATGTGCATTGCAAATAACTATCATAAATATTGTAAACACCTGATTAAACTTTCGCTTTTATCACTCCATACAAAGACATAGGTGGGGGACCTATGCGAGCATCTCCTCACACCACGGTTAGATTATTGGCTAGTACAACTCTGAGCGCTTCTCCCCACTCCCAATCATTCCCAGCCACCATATCCTATGCTTTTCCAATCCAGCTGACAAGACCATCCTCCTAAAGTCTTTTAAGTTCTCAGAACAAAACCCTCAGTGATTCATTTCAAGAAACATTAAATCTAAATTTCTCTCACAAGGTTCTACAAATCTCACCCTATTCACTAGTATTGTGATGGAGAGGGAAGGTGTGCATGAGGCAATTTTTTTTCACTTCTTATTTTTAAAATAATTTTTATTGGAGTATAGTTGCTGTACATTGTATTAGTTTCTACTTTACAGCAAAGTGAATCTGCTGTAGGTATACATATATCACCTCTTTTTTGGATTTCCTTCCCATTTAGGTCACCACAGAACACTGAGTAGAGTTCCCTGAGCTATACAGTAGGTTCTCATTAGTTATCTATTTTATACATAGTATCAATAGTGTATATATGTGAATCCAAATCTCACTTCTTTTTAAAAGTTTTATTGAAATACATATAGTTGATTTACAATGTTGTGTTAGTTTCAGGTGTACAGCAAAGTAGTTCAGCTGTATAGATAGATAGATAGATATAAAAAAATATATATTCTTTTTTTACATTCTTCCATTATAGGTTATTACAAAGTATTGTGTATAGTTCCCTATGCTATACAGTAGGACCTTGTTGTTTATCTATTTTATATATAGTAATGTGTATATTTTAAACCAAAACTCCCAATTTATCCCTTCTTCCCCTCCCCGTTGGTAACCGCAAGTTTTTTCTATGTCTGAGTCTATTTCTGTTTTGAAACTAAGTTCATTTGTATCATTTTTTAATATTCCACATATAAGTGATATCATATGATATTTTTCTTTCTCTGTGTGACTTACTTCACTTAGTATGATAATCTCTAGGTCCATCCATGTTGCTGCAAATGGCATTATTTCATTCTTTTTTATGGCTGAGTAATATTCCACTGTATATATGTACCACATCTTCTTTATCTATTCCTCTGTCAATGGACAGAGGTTGCTTCCACGTGTGTGAGGCAATTTTTAAAATTTTAAGCTGTGGAGGAGTAAGAACTGCTTGTGTGTAGTGGGGGTTGATCTTAATATTGAAGTCAGAGGCATAATCCATGAGGACAGAGGGCAATCAGAAGCAACAGAGGCAAGAGGCAGTCTTTTCCTCAGAGAAGAAGCTTGAGCTGTCAGAACACTCCTCTTGGAGGAAAAAAGCACAGGTGGAGGCTCCCAAGAGCTCTTTTCCCTATAGTGATGAGGCCACCTGGCAGTTCCTGAGGACTGGGACCCTGACGCCTCAGTCACATGCAGTTGTCCCATGTAAAATGCACACTTTACATTCCTTCTTAATCTCCAGAACTTTCCTGAACAAGTTTCACTGAATTCTTGATCGGTAACACTTTTAGGCTGCTTGAAAATTTCCTCTTGATCTGCATACTTCTTAATGCAACATTAAGTAGAAGCCACCCCAGTTCAATCTTTTACCGTGAGACCAAACATACCTTTTTTAGGTACTTGTTGGGATGGTTCTTTGCACAAGTCAAAAAAGAAGGATGCTCTCTGAGGTTACGAAGACAGTGCAAGTGTGGCAGGGACAGACTTGTCGGAATGAACACACTGTGGCATTCTGAACTAAACTCAAGGCGATCTCTATTCAAAGGCACTTTAAGAATTATGCATGACAATCAATTGTAACGTAAAAGGAATTTCTTAACACTTCTGTTAATAATTATTTTATCTAAAGTTAAAATAAAACATGATTTAGGCTTATTCATATTTATATTAACACAAATGTATATGTTAATATCACATGTGTATAATATGTATTTCTAATGTATGAACACATATGGATGAATGTATATATTCAGTGAATATACATATTGTTCATATATTGGAAATACACTCACCAAAATTTCCACTGATGGGTTGAAGCATTGAGGAAGTTTGAAAACTGCTTCTCTAGCCCTTCTCCTCGTCTGCTTATGAAACCTGAGGAGCTATTCACCTCAGTATTTTGCAATGACACAAGTAGGTTAGAGATGAATTTGTTTATCCCCCCAGAATAGCTATAAATGTGGTTGTAAAGACAATGTGGGTTTTCTGTAATCAGTGAAACTGAGGGAGCAAAGAGAGGATACTAAAATGTCTTGCTTTTGTCCTAGAATGTTGTCCATAGACAACAACAATTTTTTAAAAAGGGAAAACTGAGGCCCAGAGAGGTTTATTAAATTGCTTAAGATAACAGATCTTATTACAAGCAAAGTAAGCATTTGAATTCAGGACTATTTGCCTTTAAATCTTGCCTCTTGCTATGAGAACTTGCTGCATTTGTTCTTTTCTTTATATTATTCTCAGAACATCATGGCCTTTTTCTCCAGCCTTTCCTTTATCCAAATTCTCTTTATCCCTCAGGACTCAGCCCCCATCTCTATGAAGCTTTACTGATGATGCCAGTGCTTATTAATCAAGCTCTTTTCCAAACTCCCGGTGTGAGCCTCGTTTACTGAGGGTTTACTCTGTGTCAGATATACAGACATTTAAAAGTATCTCCTCACACATCATTATGAGTCATTGTGATAGGCAGAATAATGGCTCCCAAAGATGTCCCCACCCTAATCCCTGGAACCTATGAACATGTTACATGGCAAAAGGAATTTTGCAAATTAAGGTGATGGACCTTAAAAAAGAGGGGTTATCCTGGATTATTTGGCTGGGCCCAGTCTAATCACATGAGCCCTTAAAAGTGGAAAAAGAAGAAACTAAAGGCAATCAGAGATGTGACAGAAGAAGATGCAGGAGAGATCCACAGCATGCAAGGGACTTGACCCACTGTTAGTATCTTTGAAGACAGAGTAAGGGGGTGCCACTCGCCAAGGAATATATCTGGTGTCTAGAACCTGGGAGCAGCCCTCAAATGACAGCAAAGGAAAGAAGACCCTAGTCCTACAACTGTAAGAATCTGAATTCTGCCCATATCCTGAATGAGCAGGAATGCATTCTCCCTTAGAGCTTTTAGAAAGGAATGGAGGCTTGTGGACACTTTGATTTCCACCTGGTGGGATCCAGAGCCCAGAATCCAGCCAAGCCCACCTGGGCTTTTGACCTAGATAACTGTGAGATAATTAATGTGTGTTGTCTTACGTTGCTAAATTTGTATAATTTGTTACAGCAGCAGAAAACTAATACAGTTGTTACCTACAATTTCCAAGTAAAAATTTGAGCCATAGAAGAGTTATGCTCACACAACTCCCAAGTGTCTGAACTGACTCAAATATACTCTACTTCCTCTTGAATGGGCATGTTAAATAGTCTCTTCTACTCTCTACTCAAGGGAGAGAACCATATCTTAATTATTTTATGCATCTATCTTCTCTATATTACCTGCTATAGTCTTGGACACACAGACATCTTAGAGGGTGGATATTTGATGAGCTTTCCAGATGCCCCATCAGTGAAGGACTCAATACCCTGACAGCTGACAGGGTTGTCAGTCATGACCATGAATCACAATCCCCTTCAGAGATCATCCCAGCTATGGCACCACCTTGCCCAAACACACACTCTTTGCGGGGTGGCCCACATGAAATCTCTAGTACATATCAGGGCATAAAGATCTGGCTGTGTTGACCCCCCAAGTTGGGACAATGCTGAAGGATCCTTATAACTACAGAGTTCCCCATGGGGTCAGCTGAGACTGTTGTTAAGTTTACCTTGCATATCCATTTCTCCCTACCCCATCCTGTTTCCATCTCCTTCCTTCCACAGGCCCATAGGTGTGGATCCCAAGGGTACTTTTTACTAAACATTTAGCAAGTTAATCTGCTTCCCAGGGAAACTAACCTGTGACATCTAACTTTGGGTGGTTAGCATATCTAAATGTTAGATCAAGTTTATTTTACCTATTAATTTAGGTAAAATATTAGCTCCTTGCCACAAATTTCCAAAGTGTGCAGAAGACCCATTGGAATTGTTCTTGTAACTTCTGTCCCTCATTTGATGAATTTGAGGGCTGCAGATGGCAAATTTTATAAATAGCCTCACTTTGGTCAGTGTTTTAATATGCACGTGTGATATAATAAAGTAGGGTGCAATATAAGAAACGAGGCGGTATTCTTACACGAGACATGCATCAGGCACTAGGGGGATAGAGGTACATTATCATGCTTAAACAAAAGCCACAAATTTCATGATGAGCTGGGAGAATTATATAGAAAGTTGATGAATACCTACCCGATTTTCCTCCCTGCCTCTGCAGCCTTGCTACCATGTTCCTGGCCTGTGAGTTAATCTACTTGGGAGTGTTAAATCAAAAAGAGGTTCTTCAGCTGTGACTTTTTTCTTTCTTTTAGAAATCACTAAAGTCGGACTTCCCTGGTGGCACAGTGGTTGAGAGTCCGCCTGCCGATGCAGGGGACACGGGTTCGTGCCCTGGTCCCGGAATATCCCACATGCCATGCCGTGGCCGCTGAGCCTGCACGGCTGGCACCTGTGCTCCGCAATGGGAGAGGCCACAACAGTGAGAGGCCTGCGTACCGAAAAAAAGAAAAAAAAAAAAGCTTATATCCACATATCCTTATAACTCAGCAACATCATCTTGAGCATTCTTTCCATTAGAAATTCTCACAAACAAGGATATATGTACAAAAGAATGTATTATGCTGCATTTTCAATAGCTAAATCAATAACTAGAAATCAGTCAAAATTTCTGAAATGCTGGATATCACTGAACAAAATATACTACATATTATTAACCTGTTACGTCAGTGACAATAGCTGGTAATTACTGACTTAGTCTATGATCTCTTGTATGTTTTCAACCAATGGATTTTTATTAATATTCTAAAAGAGCTGATTCCACATGACAACAAAATAACACTGCAAAACAATTCACAATACTGAATGATATAAAATTAAAAATAGAAATTCACTGATGTCAGTCAAGCTCACAGACAGTAAACTTAGAAGCCAAAATGTTAGTTTCTTACCTTTGCAATAGGAAATGTGTAGTAATATGATCAACTTATTGAGTTCCAGAATGTATCAATATATCTAGGGCATTCATTCTGTGGGTGGTCTTGAATAATAAAATAGACCAAGGAGACTTATTGTTATGTTTGATAACTTTTGCAGCATATAACCTCACGAAGGCTTCTTTTTTTTTTTTTTTTTTTTTTTTTTTTTTACGGTACGCGGGCCTCTCACCGCTGTGGTCTCTCCCGTTGCGGAGCACAGGGTCCGGACGCACAGGCCCAGCGGCCGTGGCTCACGGGCCCAGCCGCTTCGCGGCACGTGGGATCCACCCGGACCAGGGCACGAACCCGCGTCCCCCGCATCGGCAGGCGGACTCTCAACCACCGCGCCACCAGGGAAGCCCCATGATGGCTTCTTGACATGCCAACTTGGCCGGGCTAGACTACAAAGGGGGAAGTGAGGGCAGCAGCATGTTTTAGAATGCACACACCTCTGATTATTCAATCAGGCACTGAACTAATCCAAGTGATACCATGAAGCAGTCTTGCAGACATAAGTCAAGTCTTTTATCGTGATTTTAAACTAGAGGGCTTACACTTATGTGTCTTCCTAGCTGCTGCTTGAGGGGCAGGCTCCTAATTAAACACACACTTACAGGCCCAATGTCATCCTCTCCAGGGAACTCTGGGCTAGTGCTGTCTTCAACCTCTTCCACTGAGGAGGTCCAGAGTGTCAGTGTCTCCTGAAGAGGAAACTGTACATTTGCATCCGGTGCTCTGATTTTAGTGACTGCTGCCATATGTAAAATATAGAAAAACAGAGAAATAAAATAAAATCACTTTCATGTCAGCATTCCCAAAACCACTTTATGACTAAATGTGAACACAAATTATTATTGTAGTAATTAACCTATACTGCCATACTTCACTTAGAAGAGAAGGGTGCTAGGGAAATTGGTTAAGAATTGAAAAATAATGACCTTGGGAATGCTTATAACAATTGTGGTCCCCCATGAGAGAGAGGTTGTGCTTTTGCAGTTCAAGGTCATTTTTAAATCATGTTCATAAACATTTAGGAGCATCAACCACTGGAAACATACATATACGGTACATGTATCTTGGAAGACTTCAAGACAGGGTCATGATTCTCACTCCTTCCAAAACTCTGCATTCTCAAGTTGATTGTTCAGTGAGAAATATATCAGGAAAGGAAGGGAAGGGTATGGGTTATTTCTTCAAAATGTTTCTTTGTCCTAGTTTTCCCATTGTGGTTATTGTTGTTTCTGTTTTGTTCCAAAGCAACCTATAAGTCACATTGTCCCAAAGGGGTCTCTGTGCTGGGGCCTTTCTCTACTGTCCCCCCTGAGCTGGGTTGGGGAGCTCCAGGCAGAGAATCTCCTGTCCTGTTGTTGCTGGGAGACACTGGGGGGCTTGATCTGGAGTGTGACGGTGAGGGGCAAGAGAAATTTCCATTCTGAAGTTGTCGCCACAGATGTTCTTACACTAAAGTCCTATTTAAAATTTTTAAAACCAATCAGTCAACAAAATAAAGCGCTTCCTCCATGACAGAACATATTTAAACAAACCTCAAGAAACAGATTTCCAAGTTTTCCAAGACATTTGCTAAACTCTCTAAGTGATGAAATCATCTTTCCAACTTCTTTGGTAAGTTAAAAATAAAAATCCATGGTATCTAGAAACACATATGAAGGCCCATTTGAGGGTGGCTTTGTGGTATAATCAGTGGTTCTTGGTGAGAAGATGTTTGCAGAGATGGGTTTATGAAGATTATCCAAGGTGTTAAAGCAGTCTTGTCCTAGGTTTCAGGAAATCTCATCATCCATATTAACCCTATTAGAAGACTGGTGAAATGCAATCACATGGAATAATTGGGTGTGGCTCAGAGCTCAATGTAAGGACACTAAAGGAGCCAAACTCATTCTTCTCCAGAACTGAGAGCCAGTGTTTGGAGCTCACCTGGCTCTGGAGACTTCTGAGAGCTACCACCACCACCCTTGGAAGCCTTGATCCCCGAGCTGACATTGTCTTATTACTTCTCCAGCGAGGATTGTTTCTACAGCACTTTCAGTGAGTACACAATTTACCATAGAGCAGTTTATGGGACTCTCCTGAGGGGAAAAAAACACAATTTCCTAATGTTAACAGAAAACTGAGGCTGTTTCATTGAAATAATCTTGTGTGCCAACTTAGTGAAATGACTGTATTGCCATCTTGTCTTGGCATACATGTTGGAATTAATATGGTGATTAGTTTTAGTTACCTGATTTTGTTCATCTCTTAGTTATTCCTATGCATTACAAAGACTCAGAGAGTGGTTCTCTGATATCTTATCTGTTTGTGTTTGATGTAGAGCCTAAAAATAATTTTTAGGACTATTTGACTTCATGTGCAGTACCTATTACAGTCTACTTTAAAAGTGGAGTGTGCCTGTATACACAGCAGACATAATATTCTACACAACAGAACTAGGTAATGCATGCAATAATTTGGGAGAAAATATTGTTTTAAAGTGAAGCAAACTTTGTCTCTTCAGAAATGTGGGTTATTCTGACTGAAATTTTAAAGAAACTAAGAAATGATTGGGCAAGAGAAAAGTGACACTTGTGTACATGCAGAAATATAAGAAAGTTGAGGAACCTCTGTACTTAACGATTACAGACACTAGCACCCAATATTTTAGCAAAATCAGTTTTAAAAAGCATGATTTGTTTTTTGGTGCTGATTATTACCATTACAGGCAAACTGCATCTTACCACAAGATGAAAGGGATGCTTGATATCATTCTTTTTTTTTTTTGCCTTATGCGAGCCTCTCACTGTTGTGGCCTCTCCCGTTGTGGAGCGCAGGCTCCGGACGTGCAGGCTCTGGACGCCCAGGCTCCGCGGCCATGGCTCACGGGCCCAGCCGCTCCGTGGCATGTGGGATCTTCCCGGACCGGGCCACGAACCCGTGTCCCCTGCATCGCCAGGCGGACTCTCAACCACTGCGCCACCAGGGAAGCCCCTTGATAACACTTTTTTTTTTTTTTTTTTTTAAACATCTTTATTGGGGTATAATTGCTTTACAATGGTGTGTTAGTTTCTGCTTTATAACAAAGTGAATCAGCTATACATATACATATGTTCCCATATGTCTTCCCTCTTGCGTCTCCCTCCCTCCCACTCTCCCCATCCCACCCTTCCAGGCTGTCACAAAGCACCGAGCTAATATCCCTGTGCCTTGCGGCTGCTTCCCCCCAGCTATCTACCTTACTACGTTTGTTAGTGTGTATATGTCCATGACTCTCTCTCGCCCTGTCAAAACTCACCCCTCCCCCTCCCCATACCCTCAAGTCCGTTCTCCAGTAGGTCTGCGTCTTTATTCCTATCTTACCCCTAGGTTCTTCATGACATTTTTTTCCCTTAAATTCCATATATATGTGTTAGCATACGGTATTTGTCTTTTTCTTTCTAACTTACTTCACTCTGTATGACAGACTCTAGGTCTATCCATCTCATTACAAATAACTCAATTTCATTTCTTTTTAAGGCTGAGTAATATTCCATTGTGTATATGTGCCACATCTTCTTTATCCATTCATCCGATGATGGGCGCTTAGGTTGTTTCCATGTCCTGGCTATTGTAAATAGAGCTGCAATGAACATTTTGGTACATGACTCTTTTTGAATTTTGGTTTTCTCAGGGTATATGCCAAGTAGTGGGATTGCTGGGTCATATGGTAATTCTATTTGTAGTTTTTTAAGGAACCTCCATACTGTTCTCCACAGTGGCTGAACCAATTCACATTCCCACCAGCAGTGCAAGAGTGTCCCCTTTTCTCCACACCCTCTCCAGCATTTATTGTTTCTAGATTTTTTGATGATGGCCATTCTGACTGGTGTGAGATGATATCTCATTGTAGTTTTGATTTGCATTTCTCTAATGATTAATGATGTTGAGCATTCTTTCATGTGTTTGTTGGCATTCTGTATATCTTCTTTGGAGAAATGTCTATTTAGGTCTTCTGCCCATTTTTGGATGGGGTTGTTTGTTTTTTTGTTATTGAGCTGCATGAGCTGCTTGTAAATTTTGGAGATTAATCCTTTGTCAGTTGCTTCATTTGCAAATGTTTTCTCCCATTCTGAGGGTTGTCTTTTGGTCTTGGTTATGGTTTCCTTTGCTGTGCAAAAGCTTTGAAGTTTCATTAGGTCCCATTTGTTTATTTTTGTTTTTATTTCCATTACTCTAGGAGGTGGGTCAGAAAGGATCTTGCTGTGATTTATGTCATAGAGTGTTCTTCCTATGTTTTCTTCTAAGAGTTTGATAGTTTCTGGCCTTACATTTAGGTCTTTAATCCATTTTGAGCTTATTTTTGTGTATGGTGTTAGGGAGTGATCTAATCTCATACTTTTACATGTACCTGTCCAGTTTTCCCAGCACCATTTATTGAAGAGGCTGTCCTTTCTCCACTGTACATTCCTGCCTCCTTTATCAAAGATAAGGTGTCCATATGTGCGTGGGTTTATCTCTGGGCTTTCTATCCTGTTCCACTGATCTATCTTTCTGTTTTTGTGCCAGTACCATACTGTCTTGATTACTGTTGCTTTGTAATATAGTCTAAAGTCAGGGAGCCTTATTCCTCCAGCTCCTTTTTTCGTTCTCAAGATTGCTTTGGCTATTCGGGGTCTTTTGTGTTTCCATACAAATTGCGAAATTTTTTGTTCTAGTTCTGTGAAAAATGCCAGTGGTAGTTTGATAGGGATTGCATTGAATCTGTAGATTGCTTTGGGTAGTAGAGTCATTTTCACAATGTTGATTCTTCCCATCCAAGAACATGGTATATCTCTCCATCTATTTGTATCATCTTTAATTTCTTTCATCAGTGTCTTATAATTTTCTGCATACAGGTCTTTCGTATCCTTAGGTAGGTTTATTCCTAGATATTTTATTCTTTTTGTTGCAATGGTAAATGGGAGTGTTTTCTTGATTTCACTTTCAGATTTTTCATCATTAGTATATAGGAATGCCAGAGATTTCTGTGCATTAATTTTGTATCCTGCTACTTTACCAAATTCATTGATTAGCTCTAGTAGTTTTCTGGTAGCATCTTTAGGATTCTCTATGTATAGTATCATGTCATCTGCAAACAGTGACAGCTTTACTTCTTTTCCGATTTGGATTCCTTTTATTTCCTTTTCTTCTCTGATTGCTGTGGCTAAAACTTCCAAAACTATGTTGAATAAGAGTGGTGAGAGTGGGCAACCTTGTCTTGTTCCTGATCTTAGTGGAAATGCTTTCAGTTTTTCACCATTGAGGATGATGTTTGCTGTGGGCTTGTCATATATGGCTTTTATTATGTTTAGGAAAGTTCCCTCTATTCCTACTTTCTGGAGGGTTTTTATCATAAATGGGTGTTGAATTTTGTCGAAAGCTTTCTCTGCATCTATTGAGATGATCATATGGTTTTTCTCCTTCAATTTGTTAATATGGTTTATCACATTGATAGATTTGCGTATATTGAAGAATCCTTGCATTCCTGGAATAAACCCCACTTGATCATGGTGTATGATCCTTTTAATGTGCTGTTGGATTCTGTTTGCTAGTATTTTGTTGAGGATTTTTGCATCTATGTTCATCAGTGATATTGGCCTGTAGTTTTCTTTCTTTGTGACATCCTTGTCTGGTTTTGGTATCAAGGTGATGGTGGCTTCGTAGAAGGAATTTGGGAGTGTTCCTCCCTCTGCTATATTTTGGAAGAGTTTGAGAAGGATAGGTGTTAGCTCTTCTCTAAACGTTTGATAGAATTCACCTGTGAAGCCATCTGGTCCTGGGCTTTTGTTTGTTGGAAGGTTTTTAATCACAGTTTCAATTTCAGTGCTTGTGATTGGTCTGTTCATATTTTCTATTTCTTCCTGATTCAGTCTTGGCAGGTTGTGCATTTCTAAGAATTTGTCCATTTCTTCCAGATTGTCCATTTTATTGGCATAGAGTTGCTTGTAGTAATCTCTCATGATTTTTTTTATTTCTGCAGTGTCAGTTGTTACTTCTCCTTTTTCATTTCTAATTCTATTGATTTGAGTCTTCTCCCTTTTTTTCTTGATGAGTCTGGCTAGTGGTTTATCTATTTTGTTTATCTTCTCAAAGAACCAGCTTTTAGTTTTATTGATCTTTGCTATTGTTTCCTTCATTTCTTTTTCATTTATTTCTGATCTGATTTTTATGATTTCTTTCCTTCTGCTAGTTTTGGGGTTTTTTTGTTCTTCTTTCTCTAATTGCTTGAGGTGCAAGGTTAGGTTGTTTATTCGAGATGTTTCCTGCTTCTTAAGGTGGGCTTGTATTGCTATAAACTTCCCCCTTAGAACTGCTTTTGCTGCATCCCATAGGTTTTGGGTCGTTGTGTCTCCATTGTCATTTTATTTCCTCTTTGATTTCTTCAGTGATCACTTCATTATTAAGTAGTGTATTGTTTAGCCTCCATGTGTTTGTATTTTTTACAGATCTTTTCCTGTAATTGATATCTAGTCTCATGGCGTTGTGGTCGGAAAAGATACTTGATACAATTTCAGTTTTCTTAAATTTACCAAGGCTTGATTTGTGACCCAAGATATGATCTATCCTGGAGAATGTTCCATGAGCACTTGAGAAAAATGTGTATTCTGTTGTTTTTGGATGGAGTGTCCTATAAATATCAATTAAGTCCATCTTGTTTAATGTATCATTTAAAGCTTGTGTTTCCTTATTTATTTTCATTTTGGATGATCTGTCCATGGGTGAAAGTGGGGTGTTAAAGTCCCCTACTATGAATGTGTTACTGTTGATCTCCCCTTTTATGGTTGTTAGTATTTGCCTTATGTATTGAGGTGCTCCTATGTTGGGTGCATAAATATTTACAATTGTTATATCTTCTTCTTGGATCGATCCCTTGATCATTATGTAGTGTCCTTCTTTGTCCCTTTTAATAGTCCTTATTTTAAAGTCTATTTTGTCTGATATGAGAATTGCTACTCCAGCTTTCTTTTGGTTTCCATTTGCTTGGAATATCTTTTTCCATCCCCTTACTTTCAGTCTGTATGTGTCTCTAGTTCTGAAGTGGGTCTCTTGTAGACAGCATATATAAGGGTCTTGTTTTTGTATCCATTCAGCCAATCTGTGTCTTTTGGTGGGAGCATTTAGTCCATTTACATTTAAGGTAATTATCGATATGTATGTTCCTATTTCCATTTTATATATTGTTTTGGGTTCGCTACTATAGGTCATTTCCTTCTCTTGTGTTTCGTGTCTAGAGAAGTTCCTTTAGCATTTGTTGTAAAGCTGGTTTGGTGGTGCTGAACTCTCTCAGCTTTTGCTTGTCTGTAAAGGTTTTAATTTCTCCATCAAATGTGAATGAGATCCTTGCTGGGTAGAGTAGTCTTGGTTGCAGGCTATTCTCCTTCAGCACTTTCAGTATGTCCTGCCACTCCCTTCTGGCTTGTAGGGTTTCTGCTGAGAGATCAGCTGTTAACCTTATGGGGATTCCCTTGTGTGTTATTTGTTGTTTTTCCCTTGCTGCTTTTAATATGCTTTCTTTGTATTTAATTTTTGACAGTTTGATTAATATGTGTCTTGGCGTGTTTCTCCTTGTATTTATCCTGTATGGGACCCTCTGTGCTTCCTGGACTTGATTAACTATTTCCTTTCCCATATTAGGGAAGTTTTCAACTATAATCTCTTCAAATATTTTTCTCAGTCCCTTTCTTTTCTCTTCTTCTTCTGGAACCCCTATAATTCGAATGTTGGTGCGTTTCATGTTGTCCCAGAGGTCTCTGAGACTGTCCTCAGTTCTTTTCATTCTTTTTTCTTTATTCTGCTCTGCAGTAGTTATTTCCACTACTTTATCTTCCAGGTCACTAATCCGTTCTTCTGCCTCAGTTATTCTGCTATTGATCCTATCTAGAGTGATTTTTAATTTCATTTATTGCATTGTTCATCGTTGCTTGTTTCATCTTTAGTTCTTGTAGGTCCTTGTTAACTGTTTCTTGCATTTTGTCCATTCTACTTCCACAGATTTCGGATCATCCTTACTATCATTATTCTGAATTATTTTTCAGGTAGATTTGCCTATTTCCTCTTCATTTGTTAGGTCTGGTGGGTTTTTATCTTGCTCCTTCATCTGCTGTGTGTTTTTCTGTCTTCTCATTTTGCTTATCTTACTGTGTTTGGGGTCTCCTTTTTGCAGGCTGCACTTTCGTAGTTCCCGTTGTTTTTGATGTCTGTCTCCAGTGGCTAAGGTTGTTTCAGTGGGTTGTGTAGGCTTCCTGGTGGAGGGGACTAGTGCCTGTGTTGTGCTGGATGAGGCTGGATCTTGTCTCTCTAGTGGGCAGGTTCACGTCTGGTGGTGTGTTTTGGGGTGTCTGTGGCCTTATTATGATTTTAGGCAGCCTCTCTGCTAATGGGTGGGGTTGTGTTCCTGTTTTGCTAGTTGTTTGGCATAGGTTGTCCAGCACTGTGGCTTGCTGGTCGTTGAGTGAAGCTGGGTGCTGGTGTTAAGATGGAGGTCTCTGGGAGATTTCCACCGTTTAATATTATGTGGAGCTGGGAGGTCTCTTGTTGACCAGTGTCCTGAAGTTGGCTCTCCTACCTCAGAGGCAGAGCCCTGACTCCTGGGTGGAGCACCAAGAGCCTTTCATCCACACAGCTCAGAATAAAAGGGAGAAAAAGTAGGGAGAATTAGTAGAAGTATGAGTAAAGAAAGAAGGAAAGGAGGAAAGGAAGGAAGGAAGAAAGAAGCAAAGAAGGAAAGAAAGGAGGGAGGGAGGGAGGGAGGGAGGAAGGAAGGAAGGAGGGAAAGAAGGAAAAAAGACAGATGATACAGTAAAAATAAAATAAAGTATAATATAGTTATTGAATTTAAAAATATTTAGAAAAAAAAAAAAAAAGGGACGGATAGAACCTTAGGACAAATGTTGGAAGCAAAGCTATACAGAGAAAATCTTACACAGAAGCATACACATACACCTTCACAAAAAGAGGTAAAGGGGGAAAAATCATAAATCCTGCTCCCTGAGACCACCTCCTCAATTTGGGGTGATTCGTTGTCTAAAGGAGGGAAGGAAGGAAGGAAAGAAAGAAAGAACGAAGGTAAAGTATAATAAAGTTATTACAATTAAACTTAATTATTAAGAAAAAGAATTTTTAAAAAAAAGTCATGGACGGATAGAGCCCTAGGACAAATGGTGGAAGCAAGAGTATACAGACAGGATCTCACACAGAAGCATACACGTACACATTCACAAAAAGAGGAAAAGGGAAAAAAATCATAGATCTCGCTCCTAAATTCCACCTCTTCAATTTGGGATCATTCCTTGTCTATTCAGGTATTCCACAGATGCAGGGTATATCAAGTTGATTGTGGAGCTTTAATCCGCTGCTTCTGTGGCTGCTGGGAGAGATTTCCCTTTCTCTTCTTTGTTCTCACAGCTCACAGGAGCTCAGCTTTGGATTTGGCCCTGCCTCTGCGTGTAGGTCGCTGGAGGGCGTCTGTTTTTTCGCTCAGACAGGACGGGGTTAAAGGAGCAGCTGATTCGGGGCCTCCGGCTCACTCAGGCCGGGGGTTGGGGGATGGGGGAAGGAGGGGCACTGCGTGCGGGGCGGGCCTGCGGCGGCAGAGGCGGCGTGACGTTGCGGCAGAGGCCGGCGTGATGTTGCACCAGCCTGAGACCCGCCGTGCGTACTCCCGGGGAAGTTGTCCCTGGATCCCGGGAACCTGGCAGTGGCGGGCTGCACAGGCTCCGCGGAAGAGGGGTGTGGAGAGTGACCTGTGCTCGCACACAGGCCCCTTGGTGGCGGCAGCAGCAGCCTTAGCGTCTCCCGCCCGTCTCTGGGGTCCGCGGTTGTAGCCGCGGCTCGCGCCCGTCTCTGGGGTTTGCGCTTTCAGCCGCGGCTCGCGCCCGTCTCGGGGGCTCGCGCCCTCAGCCGCGGCTCGCGCCCGTCTCTGGGGTTCGCGCTTTTAGCCGCGGCTCGCGCCCGTCTCTGGAGTTCCTTTAAGCAGCGCTCTTAAACCCCTCTCCTCGCGCACCAGGAAACAAAGAGGGAAGAAAAAGTCTCTTGCCTCTTCGGCCGGTGCAGGCTTTTCCCCGAACTCCCTCCCGGCTAGTCGTGGTGCACTAACCCCTTCAGGCTATGTTCAAGCCGCCAACCCCAGTCCTCTCCCTGAGCTCCGTCCAAAACCAAAACCCGAGCCTCAGCTCGCAGCCCCGCCCGCCCCGGTGGGTGAGCAGCAAGCCTCTCGGGTTGGTGAGTGCTGGTCGGCACCGATCGTCTGTGCAGGAATCTCCCCGCTTTGCCCTCCGCACCCGTCGCTGTGCACTACTCCGCGGTCCCGAAACTCCCCCCTCTGCCTCCCGCAGTCTCCGCCCGCGGAGGGGCTTCCTAGTGTGTGGAAACTTTTCCTCCTTCACAGCTCCCTCCCACTGGTGCAGGTGCCGTCCTTATTCTTTTGTCTCTGTTTTTTCTTTTGCCCTACCCAGTTACGTGGGGAGTTTCTTGCCTTTTGGGAGGTCTGAGGTCTTCTGCCAGCCTTCAGTAGGAGTTCTGTAGGAGTTGTTCCACGTGTGGATGTATTTCTGGTGTATCCGTGGGGAGGAAGGCGATCTCCGCGTCTTACTCTTCCGCCATCTTCAAGGTCCCCCCTGATAACACTTTTAAAGACTAAGAAGATATAACCATTCTCTTTCATTTTTGGTTTGATTGATGAGTTTGGCACAGATAAGACAGGAAGGCATACTTAACC